>NC_090932.1:482145127-482172627 GCF_040938575.1 Ambystoma mexicanum | reverse complement strand
GCCTGTGCATCGACAATATTACCACTGTCTACAGGGAATCGTGACTGACTTCATTCCAATTCTTGTGAATGTGCTACCAGATACTGTGTGTATAGACCCCATATTTCTCTGGGACAAGTTTGGTGATAGGACAGTTTACCACATTCCGCTTCCATGTCATTACAATACAAAATGTCGGCCTGCCATTTGTTCAGTCTGGGAGATTGCGTAACCACCCCACACCATTGCTACATATCTCTTGGCCAGGACGAGAAGCAGCCCAGCTAGTTTCTTCCGACCCCCATGAATGGACTTGGTATAACCCAGTAGAGCCATCAGTGGGTTTGGGATCAGTTCCTCGCCCACCATCTTCTAGAGTATCTCAAATACCTGCATCCAGAAGGCGTAAATCAGCGTCCATGCCCATGCTAGGTGTAAAACGTCTGCTGGTCCACCGATGCATCCCGCACATTGGTCTGAGGCACCAGGGAAGAACCAGTGTGTCAGGGCTGATGTGTAATAAAATTGGTGCAGGTATCTAAAATTAATTAATGTATACTTGACAATAATGGCCACCTTACTCGAGGGAGTGAGGGAAGAAGGAAGGGAGGAAGGAAGGAAGGAAGGAAGGAAGGAAGGAAGGAAGGAAGGAAGGAAGGAAGGAAGGAAGGAAGGAAGGAAGGAAGGAAGGAAGGAAGGAAGGAAGGAAGGAAGGAAGGGTGCCCGTAACAACTGTATTAGACACATGAGCTTTCAATGCAACACTTTTATTTCTAAAGTTGACGTACGATTAATGCTTCTGCAATTGATAGCTGCTTTTTGCGTCAAAATATCACTATACAATTATGCTTTATTTAGGGAGGGAGTGAGGAAGGAAGGAAGGAAGGAAGGAAGGAAGGAAGGAAGGAAGGAAGGAAGGAAGGAAGGAAGGAAGGAAGGAAGGAAGGAAGGAAGGAAGGAAGGAAGGAAGGAAGGAAGGAAGGAAGGAAGGAAGGAAGGAACCCGTAACAACTGTATTAGACACATGAGCTTTCAATGCAACACTTTTATTTCTAAAGTTGACGTACGATTAATGCTTCTGCAATTGATAGCTGCTTTTTGCGTCAAAATATCACTATAAAATTATGCTTTATTTAGGGAGGGAGTGAGGAAGGAAGGAAGGAAGGAAGGAAGGAAGGAAGGAAGGAAGGAAGGAAGGAAGGAAGGAAGGAAGGAAGGAAGGAAGGAAGGAAGGAAGGAAGGAAGGAACAACTGTATTAGACACATGAGCTTTCAATGCAACACTTTTATTTCTAAAGTTGATGTACGATTAATGCTTCTGCAATTGATAGCTGCTTTTTGCGTCAAAATATCAGTATACAATTATGCTTTATTTAGGAAGGAAGGAAGGAAGGAAGGAAGGAAGGAAGGAAGGAAGGAAGGAAGGAAGGAAGGAAGGAAGGAAGGAAGGAAGGAAGGAAGGTGGGTGCCCGTAACAACTGTATTAGACACATGAGCTTTCAATGCAACACTTTTATTTCTAAAGTTGACGTACGATTAATGCTTCTGCAATTGATAGCTGCTTTTTGCGTCAAAATATCACTATACAATTATGCTTTATTTAGGGAGGGAGTGAGGAAGGAAGGAAGGAAGGAAGGGAGAGAGGGAGGGAGGGAGGAAGGAAGGAAGGAAGGAAGGAAGGAAGGAAGGAAGGAAGGAAGGAAGGAAGGAAGGAAGGAAGGAAGGAAGGAAGGAAGGAAGGAAGGAAGGAAGGAAGGAAGGAAGGAAGGAACCCGTAACAACTTTATTAGACACATGAGCTTTCAATGCAACACTTTTATTTCTAAAGTTGACATACGATTAATGCTTCTGCAATTGATAGCTGCTTTTTGCGTCAAAATATCACTATAAAATTATGCTTTATTTAGGGAGGGAGTGAGGAAGGAAGGAAGGAAGGAAGGAAGCAAGGAAGGAAGGAAGGAAGGAAGGAAGGAAGGAAGGAAGGAAGGAAGGAAGGAAGGAAGGAAGGAAGGTGCCTGTAACAACTGTATTAGACACATGAGCTTTCAATGCAACACTTTTATTTCTAAAGTTGACGTACGATTAATTCTTCTGCAATTGATAGCTGCTTTTTGCGTCAACATATCACTATGCAATTATGCTTTATTTAGGGAGGGAGTGAGGGAAGAAGGAAGGAAGGGAGGGAGGAAGGAAGGAAGGAAGGAAAGAAGGAAGGAAGGAAGGAAGGAAGGAAGGAAGGAAGGAAGGAAGGAAGGAAGGAAGGAAGGAAGGAAGGAAGGAAGGAAGGAAGGAAGGAAGGAAGGAAGGAAGGAAGGAAGGAAGGAAGGAAGGAAGGAAGGAAGGAAGGAAGGAAGGAAGGAAGGAAGGAAGGAAGGAAGGTGCCCGTAACAACTGTATTAGACCCATGAGCTTTCAATGCAACACTTTTATTTCTAAAGTTGACGTACGATTAATGCTTCTGCAATTGATAGCTGCTTTTTGCGTCAAAATATCACTATACAATTTTGCTTTATTTAGGGAGGGAGTGAGGGAAGAAGGAAGGAAGGAAGGAAGGAAGGAAGGAAGGAAGGAAGGAAGGAAGGAAGGAAGGAAGGAAGGAAGGAAGGAAGGAAGGAAGGAAGGAAGGAAGGAAGGAAGGAAGGAAGGAAGGAAGGAAGGAAGGAAGGAAGGAAGGAAGGAAGGAAGGAAGGAAGGAAGGAAGGAAGGAAGGAAGGAAGGAAGTTGGTTTGTGCCTGTAACAAATGTATTAGATACAGGAGCTTTTAATGCAACACTTTTATTTCTAAAGTTGACGTACGATTAATGCTTCTGCAATTGATAGCTGCTTTTTGCGTCAACATATCACTATACAATTATGCTTTATTTAGGGAGGGAGTGAGGGAAGAAGGAAGGAAGGGAGGGAGGAAGGAAGGAAGGAAGGAAGGAAGGAAGGAAGGAAGGAAGGAAGGAAGGAAGGAAGGAAGGAAGGAAGGAAGGAAGGAAGGAAGGAAGGAAGGAAGGAAGGAAGGAAGGAAGGAAGGAAGGAAGGAAGGAAGAAGGAAGGGAGGGAGGGAGGGGGGAGGGAGGGAGGGATGGAGGGAGGGAGAAGATTTGTAACTTTAACAAAGCTATTCGACCCATGAGCTTTCAATGCAACACTTTTATTTCTAAAGTTGACGTACGATTAATGCTTCTGCAATTGATAGTTGCTTTTTGCTTCAAAATATCACTATACAATTATGTTTTATTTATTTTTTAACAAGTAATCCAAGGCAGGGTTAGCAGTAACACCTCACTATTTGTGATACAAAGACTTAGAGCTACTAATTATTTCCATTTGTTTAGCTCTGGGGGTGATACGAATACACTCTTCAAAGAAAAGGCAGTTCACACTGGCTCCTGCAGAACCTCCTCCCCTGAGGGATCCTTTTCCCATCCCTTTCATTAAGTCACAACAAGTTCACCTGTGAGTGGAATGAGGACGCTGCAGAAGTACTTCTGTTAACTTTATTTGAAAAGAAGTTATGAAATGCAGTTTGTACACATGTGGACGCAATTCCCTTGTGTTTACATAATGCACCCTGGGCCAGATTACAGAAACTTTGCACCAGTGCCAGTGCGAAGTTGCACAGCATTAGCACTGGGGCAAACCTTACCCTATTTTTAAAAACACTGGGACACATTAGAAAACTATTGCACCATGCCAAGTGCAGTTTGGCATGGTAAAAGCACCACGGGCAAAAAAGATACATTTTCTTTTTTTTTAATTCTGTTTATTAGCTTTTTTGAACATTAGACAGCACACATGTGCCAACTTAACACAAATCACTTAAACAGTGGTTCAGATATGGCACATTGAGTCAAAGTTCAGTGCTATGGAGACAGTCTGTTGAGCATCACATTCAAGGGTCATTTGATAGACCAACTATGGGTACATTAGATACAGTGTTTTAACAACATATTATTATCACATTCCCACATATCTGTAGGTGTTATGTCCCATTGGCCTGTGCATCGACAATATTACCACTGTCTACAGGGAATCGTGACTGACTTCATTCCAATTCTTGTGAATGTGCTACCAGATACTGTGTGTATAGACCCCATATTTCTCTGGGACAAGTTTGGTGATAGGACAGTTTACCACATTCCGCTTCCATGTCATTACAATACAAAATGTCGGCCTGCCATTTGTTCAGTCTGGGAGATTGCGTAACCACCCCACACCATTGCTACATATCTCTTGGCCAGGACGAGAAGCAGCCCAGCTAGTTTCTTCCGACCCCCATGAATGGACTTGGTATAACCCAGTAGAGCCATCAGTGGGTTTGGGATCAGTTCCTCACCCACCATCTTCTAGAGTATCTCAAATACCTGCATCCAGAAGGCGTAAATCAGCGTCCATGCCCATGCTAGGTGTAAAACGTCTGCTGGTCCACCGATGCATCCCGCACATTGGTCTGAGGCACCAGGGAAGAACCAGTGTGTCAGGGCTGATGTGTAATAAAATTGGTGCAGGTATCTAAAATTAATTAATGTATACTTGACATTAATGGCCACCTTACTCGAGGGAGTGAGGGAAGAAGGAAGGGAGGAAGGAAGGAAGGAAGGAAGGAAGGAAGGAAGGAAGGAAGGAAGGAAGGAAGGAAGGAAGGAAGGAAGGAAGGAAGGAAGGAAGGAAGGAAGGAAGGAAGGAAGGGTGCCCGTAACAACTGTATTAGACACATGAGCTTTCAATGCAACACTTTTATTTCTAAAGTTGACGTACGATTAATGCTTCTGCAATTGATAGCTGCTTTTTGCGTCAAAATATATCACTATACAATTATGCTTTATTTAGGGAGGGAGTGAGGAAGGAAGGAAGGAAGGAAGGAAGGAAGGAAGGAAGGAAGGAAGGAAGGAAGGAAGGAAGGAAGGAAGGAAGGAAGGAAGGAACCCGTAACAACTGTATTAGACACATGAGCTTTCAATGCAACACTTTTATTTCTAAAGTTGACGTACGATTAATGCTTCTGCAATTGATAGCTGCTTTTTGCGTCAAAATATCACTATAAAATTATGCTTTATTTAGGGAGGGAGTGAGGAAGGAAGGAAGGAAGGAAGGAAGGAAGGAAGGAAGGAAGGAAGGAAGGAAGGAAGGAAGGAAGGAAGGAAGGAAGGAAGGAAGGAAGGAAGGAAGGAAGGAAGGAAGAACTGTATTAGACACATGAGCTTTCAATGCAACACTTTTATTTCTAAAGTTGATGTACGATTAATGCTTCTGCAATTGATAGCTGCTTTTTGCGTCAAAATATCAGTATACAATTATGCTTTATTTAGGAAGGAAGGAAGGAAGGAAGGAAGGAAGGAAGGAAGGAAGGAAGGAAGGAAGGAAGGAAGGAAGGAAGGAAGGAAGGAAGGAAGGAAGGAATAAGGAAGGAAGGTGGGTGCCCGTAACAACTGTATTAGACACATGAGCTTTCAATGCAACACTTTTATTTCTAAAGTTGACGTACGATTAATGCTTCTGCAATTGATAGCTGCTTTTTGCGTCAAAATATCACTATACAATTATGCTTTATTTAGGGAGGGAGTGAGGAAGGAAGGAAGGAAGGAAGGAAGGAAGGAAGGAAGGGAGGGAGGAAGGAAGGAAGGAAGGAAGGAAGGAAGGAAGGAAGGAAGGAAGGAAGGAAGGAAGGAAGGAAGGAAGGAAGGAAGGAAGGAAGGAAGGAAGGAAGGAAGGAAGGAAGGAAGGAAGGAAGGAAGGAAGGAAGGAAGGAAGGAAGGAAGGAAGGAAGGAACCCGTAACAACTGTATTAGACACATGAGCTTTCAATGCAACACTTTTATTTCTAAAGTTGACATACGATTAATGCTTCTGCAATTGATAGCTGCTTTTTGCGTCAAAATATCACTATAAAATTATGCTTTATTTAGGGAGGGAGTGAGGAAGGAAGGAAGGAAGGAAGGAAGGAAGGAAGGAAGGAAGGAAGGAAGGAAGGAAGGAAGGAAGGAAGGAAGGAAGGAAGGAAGGAAGGAAGGAAGGAAGGTGCCTGTAACAACTGTATTAGACACATGAGCTTTCAATGCAACACTTTTATTTCTAAAGTTGACGTACGATTAATTCTTCTGCAATTGATAGCTGCTTTTTGCGTCAACATATCACTATACAATTATGCTTTATTTAGGGAGGGAGTGAGGGAAGAAGGGAGGAAGGAAGGAAAGAAGGAAGGAAGGAAGGAAGGAAGGAAGGAAGGAAGGAAGGAAGGAAGGAAGGAAGGAAGGAAGGAAGGAAGGAAGGAAGGAAGGAAGGAAGGAAGGAAGGAAGGAAGGAAGGAAGGAAGGAAGGAAGGAAGGAAGGAAGGAAGGAAGGTGCCCGTAACAACTGTATTAGACCCATGAGCTTTCAATGCAACACTTTTATTTCTAAAGTTGACGTACGATTAATGCTTCTGCAATTGATAGCTGCTTTTTGCGTCAAAATATCACTATACAATTTTGCTTTATTTAGGGAGGGAGTGAGGGAAGAAGGAAGGAAGGAAGGAAGGGAGGAAGGAAGGAAGGAAGGAAGGAAGGAAGGAAGGAAGGAAGGAAGGAAGGAAGGAAGGAAGGAAGGAAGGAAGGAAGGAAGGAAGGAAGGAAGGAAGGAAGGAAGGAAGGAAGGAAGTTGGTTTGTGCCTGTAACAAATGTATTAGATACAGGAGCTTTTAATGCAACACTTTTATTTCTAAAGTTGACGTACGATTAATGCTTCTGCAATTGATAGCTGCTTTTTGCGTCAACATATCACTATACAATTATGCTTTATTTAGGGAGGGAGTGAGGGAAGAAGGAAGGAAGGGAGGGAGGAAGGAAGGAAGGAAGGAAGGAAGGAAGGAAGGAAGGAAGGAAGGAAGGAAGGAAGGAAGGAAGGAAGGAAGGAAGGAAGGAAGGAAGGAAGGAAGGAAGGAAGGAAGGAAGGAAGGAAGGAAGGAAGGAAGGAAGGAAGGGAGGGAGGGAGGGAGGGAGGGAGGGAGGGAGGGAGGGAGGGAGGGAGGGGGGAGGGAGGGAGGGATGGAGGGAGGGAGAAGATTTGTAACTTTAACAAAGCTATTCGACCCATGAGCTTTCATGCAACGCGTTTTTTGTCTAAAGTTGACGTACGATTAATGCTTCTGCAATTGATAGTTGCTTTTTGCTTCAAAATATCACTATACAATTATGTTTTATTTATTTTTTAACAAGTAATCCAAGGCAGGGTTAGCAGTAACACCTCACTATTTGTGATACAAAGACTTAGAGCTACTAATTATTTCCATTTGTTTAGCTCTGGGGGTGATACGAATACACTCTTCAAAGAAAAGGCAGTTCACACTGGCTCCTGCAGAACCTCCTCCCCTGAGGGATCCTTTTCCCATCCCTTTCATTAAGTCACAACAAGTTCACCTGTGAGTGGAATGAGGACGCTGCAGAAGTACTTCTGTTAACTTTATTTGAAAAGAAGTTATGAAATGCAGTTTGTACACATGTGGACGCAATTCCCTTGTGTTTACATAATGCACCATGGGCCAGATTACAGAAACTTTGCACCAGTGCCAGTGCGAAGTTGCACAGCATTAGCACTGGGGCAAACCTTACCCTATTTTTAAAAACACTGGGACACATTAGAAAACTATTGCACCATGCCAAGTGCAGTTTGGCATGGTAAAAGCACCACGGGCAAAAAAGATACATTTTCTTTTTTTTTTAATTCTGTTTATTAGCTTTTTTGAACATTAGCCAGCACACATGTGCCAACTTAACACAAATCACTTAAACAGTGGTTCAGATATGGCACATTGAGTCAAAGTTCAGTGCTATGGAGACAGTCTGTTGAGCATCACATTCAAGGGTCATTTGATAGACCAACTATGGGTACATTAGATACAGTGTTTTAACAACATATTATTATCACATTCCCACATATCTGTAGGTGTTATGTCCCATTGGCCTGTGCATCGACAATATTACCACTGTCTACAGGGAATCGTGACTGACTTCATTCCAATTCTTGTGAATGTGCTACCAGATACTGTGTGTATAGACCCCATATTTCTCTGGGACAAGTTTGGTGATAGGACAGTTTACCACATTCCGCTTCCATGTCATTACAATGCAAAATGTCGGCCTGCCATTTGTTCAGTCTGGGAGATTGCGTAACCACCCCACACCATTGCTACATATCTCTTGGCCAGGACGAGAAGCAGCCCAGCTAGTTTCTTCCGACCCCCATGAATGGACTTGGTATAACCCAGTAGAGCCATCAGTGGGTTTGGGATCAGTTCCTCACCCACCATCTTCTAGAGTATCTCAAATACCTGCATCCAGAAGGCGTAAATCAGCGTCCATGCCCATGCTAGGTGTAAAACGTCTGCTGGTCCACCGATGCATCCCGCACATTGGTCTGAGGCACCAGGGAAGAACCAGTGTGTCAGGGCTGATGTGTAATAAAATTGGTGCAGGTATCTAAAATTAATTAATGTATACTTGACATTAATGGCCACCTTACTCGAGGGAGTGAGGGAAGAAGGAAGGGAGGGAGGAAGGAAGGAAGGAAGGAAGGAAGGAAGGAAGGAAGGAAGGAAGGAAGGAAGGAAGGAAGGAAGGAAGGAAGGAAGGAAGGAAGGAAGGAAGGAAGGAAGGAAGGAAGGAAGGAAGGAAGGAAGGGTGCCCGTAACAACTGTATTAGACACATGAGCTTTCAATGCAACACTTTTATTTCTAAAGTTGACGTACGAT
This sequence comes from Ambystoma mexicanum, assembly GCF_040938575.1. Classification (NCBI taxonomy): domain Eukaryota; kingdom Metazoa; phylum Chordata; class Amphibia; order Caudata; family Ambystomatidae; genus Ambystoma; species Ambystoma mexicanum. The sequence continues at coordinate 482,163,932 of NC_090932.1, read as the reverse complement.
TAATGCTTCTGCAATTGATAGCTGCTTTTTGCATCAAAATATCACTATACAATTATGCTTTATTTAGGGAGGGAGGAAGGAAGGAAGGAAGGAAGGAAGGAAGGAAGGAAGGAAGGAAGGAAGGAAGGAAGGAAGGAAGGAAGGAAGGAAGGAAGGAAGGAAGGAAGGAAGGAAGGAAGGAACCCGTAACAACTGTATTAGACACATGAGCTTTCAATGCAACACTTTTATTTCTAAAGTTGACGTACGATTAATGCTTCTGCAATTGATAGCTGCTTTTTGCGTCAAAATATCACTATAAAATTATGCTTTATTTAGGGAGGGAGTGAGGAAGGAAGGAAGGAAGGAAGGAAGGAAGGAAGGAAGGAAGGAAGGAAGGAAGGAAGGAAGGAAGGAAGGAAGGAAGGAAGGAAGGAACAACTGTATTAGACACATGAGCTTTCAATGCAACACTTTTATTTCTAAAGTTGATGTACGATTAATGCTTCTGCAATTGATAGCTGCTTTTTGCGTCAAAATATCAGTATACAATTATGCTTTATTTAGGAAGGAAGGAAGGAAGGAAGGAAGGAAGGAAGGAAGGAAGGAAGGAAGGAAGGAAGGAAGGAAGGAAGGAAGTTGGTTTGTGCCTGTAACAAATTTATTAGATACAGGAGCTGTCAATGCAACACTTTTATTTCTAAAGTTGACGTACGATTAATTCTTCTGCAATTGATAGCTGCTTTTTGCGTCAACATATCACTATACAATTATGCTTTATTTAGGGAGGGAGTGAGGGAAGAAGGAAGGAAGGAAGGAAGGAAGGAAGGAAGGAAGGAAGGGAGGGAGGGAGGGAGGGAGGAAGGAAGGAAATTATGCTTTATTTAGGGAGGGAGTGAGGGAAGAAGGAAGGAAGGAAGGAAGGAAGGAAGGAAGGAAGGAAGGGAGGGAGGGAGGGAGGGAGGAAGGAAGGAAGGAAGGAAGGAAGGAAGGAAGGAAGGAAGGAAGGAAGGAAGGAAGGAAGGAAGGAAGGAAGGAAGGAAGGAAGGAAGGAAGTGAAGGAAGGAAGGAAGGTGGGTGCCCGTAACAACTGTATTAGACACATGAGCTTTCAATGCAACACTTTTATTTCTAAAGTTGACGTACGATTAATGCTTCTGCAATTGATAGCTGCTTTTTGCGTCAAAATATCACTATACAATTATGCTTTATTTAGGGAGGGAGTGAGGAAGGAAGGAAGGAAGGAAGGAAGGACGGAAGGAAGGAAGGAAGGAAGGAAGGAAGGAAGGAAAGAAGGAAGGAAGGAAGGAAGGAAGGAAGGAAGGAAGGAAGGAAGGAAGGAAGGAAGGAAGGAAGGAAGGAAGGAAGGAAGGAAGGAAGGAAGGAAGGAAGGAAGGAACCCGTAACAACTGTATTAGACACATGAGCTTTCAATGCAACACTTTTATTTCTAAAGTTGACGTACGATTAATGCTTCTGCAATTGATAGCTGCTTTTTGCGTCAAAATATCACTATAAAATTATGCTTTATTTAGGGAGGGAGTGAGGAAGGAAGGAAGGAAGGAAGGAAGGAAGGAGGAAGGAAGGAAGGAAGGAAGGAAGGAAGGAAGGAAGGAAGGAAGGAAGGAAGGAAGGAAGGAAGGAAGGAAGGAAGGAAGGAAGGAAGGAAGGAAGGAAGGAAGGAACAACTGTATTAGACACATGAGCTTTCAATGCAACACTTTTATTTCTAAAGTTGATGTACGATTAATGCTTCTGCAATTGATAGCTGCTTTTTGCGTCAAAATATCAGTACACAATTATGCTTTATTTAGGAAGGAAGGAAGGAAGGAAGGAAGGAAGGAAGGAAGGAAGGAAGGAAGGAAGGAAGGAAGGAAGGAAGGAAGGAAGGAAGGAAGTTGGTTTGTGCCTGTAACAAATTTATTAGATACAGGAGCTGTCAATGCAACACTTTTATTTCTAAAGTTGACGTACGATTAATTCTTCTGCAATTGATAGCTGCTTTTTGCGTCAACATATCACTATACAATTATGCTTTATTTAGGGAGGGAGTGAGGGAAGAAGGAAGGGAGGGAGGAAGGAAGGAAGGAAGGAAGGAAGGAAGGAAGGAAGGAAGGAAGGAAGGAAGGAAGGAAGGAAGGAAGGAAGGAAGGAAGGAAGGAAGGAAGGAAGGAAGGGTGCCCGTAACAACTGTATTAGACACATGAGCTTTCAATGCAACACTTTTATTTCTAAAGTTGACGTACGATTAATGCTTCTGCAATTGATAGCTGCTTTTTGCGTCAAAATATCACTATACAATTATGCTTTATTTAGGGAGGGAGTGAGGAAGGAAGGAAGGAAGGAAGGAAGGAAGGAAGGAAGGAAGGAAGGAAGGAAGGAAGGAAGGAAGGAAGGAAGGAAGGAAGGAAGGAAGGAAGGAAGGAAGGAAGGAAGGAAGGAAGGAAGGAAGGAACCCGTAACAACTGTATTAGACACATGAGCTTTCAATGCAACACTTTTATTTCTAAAGTTGACGTACGATTAATGCTTCTGCAATTGATAGCTGCTTTTTGCGTCAAAATATCACTATAAAATTATGCTTTATTTAGGGAGGGAGTGAGGAAGGAAGGAAGGAAGGAAGGAAGGAAGGAAGGAAGGAAGGAAGGAAGGAAGGAAGGAAGGAAGGAAGGAAGGAAGGAAGGAAGGAAGGAAGGAAGGAAGGAAGGAACAACTGTATTAGACACATGAGCTTTCAATGCAACACTTTTATTTCTAAAGTTGATGTACGATTAATGCTTCTGCAATTGATAGCTGCTTTTTGCGTCAAAATATCAGTACACAATTATGCTTTATTTAGGAAGGAAGGAAGGAAGGAAGGAAGGAAGGAAGGAAGGAAGGAAGGAAGGAAGGAAGGAAGGAAGGAAGGAAGTTGGTTTGTGCCTGTAACAAATTTATTAGATACAGGAGCTGTCAATGCAACACTTTTATTTCTAAAGTTGACGTACGATTAATTCTTCTGCAATTGATAGCTGCTTTTTGCGTCAACATATCACTATACAATTATGCTTTATTTAGGGAGGGAGTGAGGGAAGAAGGAAGGGAGGGAGGAAGGAAGGAAGGAAGGAAGGAAGGAAGGAAGGAAGGAAGGAAGGAAGGAAGGAAGGAAGGAAGGAAGGAAGGAAGGAAGGAAGGAAGGAAGGAAGGAAGGAAGGAAGGAAGGAAGGAAGGAAGGGTGCCCGTAACAACTGTATTAGACACATGAGCTTTCAATGCAACACTTTTATTTCTAAAGTTGACGTACGATTAATGCTTCTGCAATTGATAGCTGCTTTTTGCGTCAAAATATCACTATAAAATTATGCTTTATTTAGGGAGGGAGTGAGGAAGGAAGGAAGGAAGGAAGGAAGGAAGGAAGGAAGGAAGGAAGGAAGGAAGGAAGGAAGGAAGGAAGGAAGGAAGGAAGGAAGGAAGGAAGGAAGGAAGGAAGGAAGGAAGGAAGGAACAACTGTATTAGACACATGAGCTTTCAATGCAACACTTTTATTTCTAAAGTTGATGTACGATTAATGCTTCTGCAATTGATAGCTGCTTTTTGCGTCAAAATATCAGTATACAATTATGCTTTATTTAGGAAGGAAGGAAGGAAGGAAGGAAGGAAGGAAGGAAGGAAGGAAGGAAGGAAGGAAGGAAGGAAGGAAGGAAGGAAGGAAGGAAGGAAGGAAGGAAGGAAGGAAGGAAGTTGGTTTGTGCCTGTAACAAATTTATTAGATACAGGAGCTGTCAATGCAACACTTTTATTTCTAAAGTTGACGTACGATTAATTCTTCTGCAATTGATAGCTGCTTTTTGCGTCAAAATATCACTATACAATTATGCTTTATTTAGGGAGGGAGTGAGGAAGGAAGGAAGGAAGGAAGGAAGGAAGGAAGGAAGGAAGGAAGGAAGGAAGGAAGGAAGGAAGGAAGGAAGGAAGGAAGGAAGGAAGGAAGGAAGGAAGGAAGGAAGGAAGGAAGGAAGGAAGGAAGGAACCCCTAACAACTGTATTAGACACATGAGCTTTCAATGCAACACTTTTATTTCTAAAGTTGACGTACGATTAATGCTTCTGCAATTGATAGCTGCTTTTTGCGTCAAAATATCACTATAAAATTATGCTTTATTTAGGGAGGGAGTGAGGAAGGAAGGAAGGAAGGAAGGAAGGAAGGAAGGAAGGAAGGAAGGAAGGAAGGAAGGAAGGAAGGAAGGAAGGAAGGAAGGAAGGAAGGAAGGAAGGAAGGAAGGAAGGAAGGAACAACTGTATTAGACACATGAGCTTTCAATGCAACACTTTTATTTCTAAAGTTGATGTACGATTAATGCTTCTGCAATTGATAGCTGCTTTTTGTGTCAAAATATCAGTACACAATTATGCTTTATTTAGGAAGGAAGGAAGGAAGGAAGGAAGGAAGGAAGGAAGGAAGGAAGGAAGGAAGGAAGGAAGGAAGGAAGGAAGGAAGGAAGGAAGGAAGTTGGTTTGTGCCTGTAACAAATTTATTAGATACAGGAGCTGTCAATGCAACACTTTTATTTCTAAAGTTGACGTACGATTAATTCTTCTGCAATTGATAGCTGCTTTTTGCGTCAACATATCACTATACAATTATGCTTTATTTAGGGAGGGAGTGAGGGAAGAAGGAAGGGAGGGAGGAAGGAAGGAAGGAAGGAAGGAAGGAAGGAAGGAAGGAAGGAAGGAAGGAAGGAAGGAAGGAAGGAAGGAAGGAAGGAAGGAAGGAAGGAAGGAAGGAAGGAAGGAAGGAAGGAAGGAAGGAAGGAAGGAAGGAAGGTGCCCGTAACAACTGTATTAGACACATGAGCTTTCAATGCAACACATTTATTTCTAAAGTTGACGTACGAATAATGCTTCTGCAATTGATAGCTGCTTTTTGCGTCAAAATATCACTATACAATTATGCTTTATTTAGGGAGGGAGTGAGGGAAGAAGGAAGGAAGGGAGGGAGGGAGGAAGGAAGGAAGGAAGGAAGGAAGGAAGGAAGGAAGGAAGGAAGGAAGGAAGGAAGGAAGGAAGGAAGGAAGGAAGGAAGGAAGGAAGGAAGGAAGGTGCCCGTAACAACTGTATTAGACACATGAGCTTTCAATGCAACACTTTTATTTCTAAAGTTGACGTACGATTAATGCTTCTGCAATTGATAGCTGCTTTTTGCGTCAAAATATCACTATACAATTATGCTTTATTTAGGGAGAGAGTGAGGGAAGAAGGAAGGAAGGAAGGAAGGAAGGAAGGAAGGAAGGAAGGAAGGAAGGAAGGAAGGAAGGAAGGAAGGAAGGAAGGAAGGAAGGAAGGAAGGAAGGAAGGAAGGAAGGAAGGAACCCGTAACAACTGTATTAGACACATGAGCTTTCAATGCAACACTTTTATTTCTAAAGTTGACGTACGATTAATGCTTCTGCAATTGATAGCTGCTTTTTGCGTCAAAATATCACTATAAAATTATGCTTTATTTAGGGAGGGAGTGAGGAAGGAAGGAAGGAAGGAAGGAAGGAAGGAAGGAAGGAAGGAAGGAAGGAAGGAAGGAAGGAAGGAAGGAAGGAAGGAAGGAAGGAACAACTGTATTAGACACATGAGCTTTCAATGCAACACTTTTATTTCTAAAGTTGATGTACGATTAATGCTTCTGCAATTGATAGCTGCTTTTTGCGTCAAAATATCAGTATACAATTATGCTTTATTTAGGAAGGAAGGAAGGAAGGAAGGAAGTAAGGAAGGAAGGAAGGAAGGAAGGAAGTTGGTTTGTGCCTGTAACAAATTTATTAGATACAGGAGCTGTCAATGCAACACTTTTATTTCTAAAGTTGACGTACGATTAATTCTTCTGCAATTGATAGCTGCTTTTTGCGTCAACATATCACTATACAATTATGCTTTATTTAGGGAGGGAGTGAGGGTGGAAGGGAGGGAGGAAGGAAGGAAGGAAGGAAGGAAGGAAGGAAGGAAGGAAGGAAGGAAGGAAGGAAGGAAGGAAGGAAGGAAGGAAGGAAGGAAGGAAGGAAGGAAGGAAGGAAGGAAGGAAGGAAGGAAGGAAGGAAGGAAGGAAGGAAGGAAGGTGCCCGTAACAACTGTATTAGACACATGAGCTTTCAATGCAACACATTTATTTCTAAAGTTGACGTACGAATAATGCTTCTGCAATTGATAGCTGCTTTTTGCGTCAAAATATCACTATACAATTATGCTTTATTTAGGGAGGGAGTGAGGGAAGAAGGAAGGAAGGAAGGAAGGAAGGAAGAAAGGAAGGAAGGAAGGAAGGAAGGAAGGAAGGAAGGAAGGAAGGAAGGAAGGAAGGAAGGAAGGAAGGAAGGAAGGAAGGAAGGAAGGAAGGAAGGAAGGTGCCCGTAACAACTGTATTAGACACATGAGCTTTCAATGCAACACTTTTATTTCTAAAGTTGACGTACGATTAATGCTTCTGCAATTGATAGCTGCTTTTTGCGTCAAAATATCACTATACAATTATGCTTTATTTAGGGAGAGAGTGAGGGAAGAAGGAAGGAAGGAAGGAAGGAAGGAAGGAAGGAAGGAAGGAAGGAAGGAAGGAAGGAAGGAAGGAAGGAAGGAAGGAAGGAAGGAAGGAAGGAAGGAAGGAAGGAAGGAACCCGTAACAACTGTATTAGACACATGAGCTTTCAATGCAACACTTTTATTTCTAAAGTTGACGTACGATTAATGCTTCTGCAATTGATAGCTGCTTTTTGCGTCAAAATATCACTATAAAATTATGCTTTATTTAGGGAGTGAGGAAGGAAGGAAGGAAGGAAGGAAGGAAGGAAGGAAGGAAGGAAGGAAGGAAGGAAGGAAGGAAGGAAGGAAGGAAGGAAGGAAGGAAGGAAGGAAGGAAGGAAGGAAGGAAGGAAGGAAGGAAGGAAGGAAGGAACAACTGTATTAGACACATGAGCTTTCAATGCAACACTTTTATTTCTAAAGTTGATGTACGATTAATGCTTCTGCAATTGATAGCTGCTTTTTGCGTCAAAATATCAGTATACAATTATGCTTTATTTAGGAAGGAAGGAAGGAAGGAAGGAAGGAAGGAAGGAAGGAAGGAAGGAAGGAAGGAAGGAAGGAAGGAAGGAAGTTGGTTTGTGCCTGTAACAAATTTATTAGATACAGGAGCTGTCAATGCAACACTTTTATTTCTAAAGTTGACGTACGATTAATTCTTCTGCAATTGATAGCTGCTTTTTGCGTCAACATATCACTATACAATTATGCTTTATTTAGGGAGGGAGTGAGGGTAGAAGGAAGGGAGGGAGGAAGGAAGGAAGGAAGGAAGGAAGGAAGGAAGGAAGGAAGGAAGGAAGGAAGGAAGGAAGGAAGGAAGGAAGGAAGGAAGGAAGGTGCCCGTAACAACTGTATTAGACACATGAGCTTTCAATGCAACACATTTATTTCTAAAGTTGACGTACGAATAATGCTTCTGCAATTGATAGCTGCTTTTTGCGTCAAAATATCACTATACAATTATGCTTTATTTAGGGAGGGAGTGAGGGAAGAAGGAAGGAAGGAAGGAAGGAAGGAAGGAAGGAAGGAAGGAAGGAAGGAAGGAAGGAAGGAAGGAAGGAAGGAAGGAAGGAAGGAAGGAAGGAAGGAAGGAAGGAAGGAAGGAAGGAAGGAAGGAAGGTGCCCGTAACAACTGTATTAGACACATGAGCTTTCAATGCAACACTTTTATTTCTAAAGTTGACGTACGATTAATGCTTCTGCAATTGATAGCTGCTTTTTGCGTCAAAATATCACTATACAATTATGCTTTATTTAGGGAGAGAGTGAGGGAAGAAGGAAGGAAGGAAGGAAGGAAGGAAGGAAGGAAGGAAGGAAGGAAGGAAGGAAGGAAGGAAGGAAGGAAGGAAGGAAGGAAGGAAGGAAGGAAGGAAGGAAGGAAGGAAGGAAGGAAGGAAGGAAGGAAGGAAGGAAGGAAGGAACCCGTAACAACTGTATTAGACACATGAGCTTTCAATGCAACACTTTTATTTCTAAAGTTGACGTACGATTAATGCTTCTGCAATTGATAGCTGCTTTTTGCGTCAAAATATCACTATAAAATTATGCTTTATTTAGGGAGGGAGTGAGGAAGGAAGGAAGGAAGGAAGGAAGGAAGGAAGGAAGGAAGGAAGGAAGGAAGGAAGGAAGGAAGGAAGGAAGGAAGGAAGGAAGGAAGGAAGGAAGGAAGGAAGGAAGGAAGGAAGGAAGGAAGGAAGGAACCCGTAACAACTGTATTAGACACATGAGCTTTCAATGCAACACTTTTATTTCTAAAGTTGACGTACGATTAATGCTTCTGCAATTGATAGCTGCTTTTTGCGTCAAAATATCACTATAAAATTATGCTTTATTTAGGGAGGGAGTGAGGAAGGAAGGAAGGAAGGAAGGAAGGAAGGAAGGAAGGAAGGAAGGAAGGAAGGAAGGAAGGAAGGAAGGAAGGAAGGAAGGAAGGAAGGAAGGAACAACTGTATTAGACACATGAGCTTTCAATGCAACACTTTTATTTCTAAAGTTGATGTACGATTAATGCTTCTGCAATTGATAGCTGCTTTTTGCGTCAAAATATCAGTATACAATTATGCTTTATTTAGGAAGGAAGGAAGGAAGGAAGGAAGGAAGGAAGGAAGGAAGGAAGGAAGGAAGGAAGGAAGGAAGGAAGGAAGGAAGGAAGGAAGGAAGGAAGGAAGGAAGGAAGTTGGTTTGTGCCTGTAACAAATTTATTAGATACAGGAGCTGTCAATGCAACACTTTTATTTCTAAAGTTGACGTACGATTAATTCTTCTGCAATTGATAGCTGCTTTTTGCGTCAACATATCACTATACAATTATGCTTTATTTAGGGAGGGAGTGAGGGAAGAAGGAAGGAAGGAAGGAAGGAAGGAAGGAAGGAAGGATGGAAGGAAGGAAGGAAGGAAGGAAGGAAGGAAGGAAGGAAGGAAGGAAGGGAGGGAGGGAGGGAGGGAGGGAGGAAGGAAGGAAGGAAGGAAGGAAGGAAGGAAGGAAGGAAGGAAGGAAGGAAGGAAGGAAGGAAGGAAGGAAGGAAGGAAGGAAGGAAGGAAGGAAGGAAGGAAGGAAGGAAGGAAGGAAGGTGGGTGCCCGTAACAACTGTATTAGACACATGAGCTTTCAATGCAACACTTTTATTTCTAAAGTTGACGCACGATTAATGCTTCTGCAATTGATAGCTGCTTTTTGCGTCAAAATATCACTATACAATTATGCTTTATTTAGGGAGGGAGTGAGGAAGGAAGGAAGGAAGGAAGGAAGGAAGGAAGGAAGGAAGGAAGGAAGGAAGGAAGGAAGGAAGGAAGGAAGGAAGGAAGGAAGGAAGGAAGGAAGGAAGGAAGGAAGGAAGGAAGGTGCCCGTAACAACTGTATTAGACACATGAGCTTTCAATGCAACACTTTTATTTCTAAAGTTGACGTACGATTAATGCTTCTGCAATTGATAGCTGCTTTTTGCGTCAAAATATCACTATACAATTATGCTTTATTTAGGGAGAGAGTGAGGGAAGAAGGAAGGAAGGAAGGAAGGAAGGAAGGAAGGAAGGAAGGAAGGAAGGAAGGAAGGAAGGAAGGAAGGAAGGAAGGAAGGTGCCCGTAACAACTGTATTAGACACATGAGCTTTCAATGCAACACTTTTATTTCTAAAGTTGACGTACGATTAATGCTTCTGCAATTGATAGCTGCTTTTTGCGTCAAAATATCACTATACAATTATGCTTTATTTAGGGAGAGAGTGAGGGAAGAAGGAAGGAAGGAAGGAAGGAAGGAAGGAAGGAAGGAAGGAAGGAAGGAAGGAAGGAAGGAAGGAAGGAAGGAAGGAAGGAAGGAAGGAAGGAAGGAAGGAAGGAAGGAAGGAAGGAACCCGTAACAACTGTATTAGACACATGAGCTTTCAATGCAACACTTTTATTTCTAAAGTTGACGTACGATTAATGCTTCTGCAATTGATAGCTGCTTTTTGCGTCAAAATATCACTATAAAATTATGCTTTATTTAGGGAGGGAGTGAGGAAGGAAGGAAGGAAGGAAGGAAGGAAGGAAGGAAGGAAGGAAGGAAGGAAGGAAGGAAGGAAGGAAGGAAGGAAGGAAGGAAGGAAGGAAGGAAGGAAGGAACAACTGTATTAGACACATGAGCTTTCAATGCAACACTTTTATTTCTAAAGTTGATGTACGATTAATGCTTCTGCAATTGATAGCTGCTTTTTGCGTCAAAATATCAGTATACAATTATGCTTTATTTAGGAAGGAAGGAAGGAAGGAAGGAAGGAAGGAAGGAAGGAAGGAAGGAAGGAAGGAAGGAAGGAAGGAAGGAAGGAAGGAAGGAAGTTGGTTTGTGCCTGTAACAAATTTATTAGATACAGGAGCTGTCAATGCAACACTTTTATTTCTAAAGTTGACGTACGATTAATTCTTCTGCAATTGATAGCTGCTTTTTGCGTCAACATATCACTATACAATTATGCTTTATTTAGGGAGGGAGTGAGGGAGGAAGGGAGGGAGGAAGGAAGGAAGGAAGGAAGGAAGGAAGGAAGGAAGGAAGGAAGGAAGGAAGGAAGGAAGGAAGGAAGGAAGGAAGGAAGGAAGGAAGGAAGGAAGGAAGGAAGGAAGGAAGGAAGGAAGGAAGGAAGGAAGGAAGGAAGGAAGGAAGGTGCCCGTAACAACTGTATTAGACACATGAGCTTTCAATGCAACACATTTATTTCTAAAGTTGACGTACGAATAATGCTTCTGCAATTGATAGCTGCTTTTTGCGTCAAAATATCACTATACAATTATGCTTTATTTAGGGAGGGAGTGAGGGAAGAAGGAAGGAAGGAAGGAAGGAAGGAAGGAAGGAAGGAAGGAAGGAAGGAAGGAAGGAAGGAAGGAAGGAAGGAAGGAAGGAAGGAAGGAAGGAAGGAAGGAAGGAAGGAAGGAAGGAAGGAAGGAAGGAAGGTGCCCGTAACAACTGTATTAGACACATGAGCTTTCAATGCAACACTTTTATTTCTAAAGTTGACGTACGATTAATGCTTCTGCAATTGATAGCTGCTTTTTGCGTCAAAATATCACTATACAATTATGCTTTATTTAGGGAGAGAGTGAGGGAAGAAGGAAGGAAGGAAGGAAGGAAGGAAGGAAGGAAGGAAGGAAGGAAGGAAGGAAGGAAGGAAGGAAGGAAGGAAGGAAGGAAGGAAGGAAGGAAGGAAGGAAGGAAGGAAGGAAGGAAGGAAGGAAGGAAGGAAGGAAGGAACCCGTAACAACTGTATTAGACACATGAGCTTTCAATGCAACACTTTTATTTCTAAAGTTGACGTACGATTAATGCTTCTGCAATTGATAGCTGCTTTTTGCGTCAAAATATCACTATAAAATTATGCTTTATTTAGGGAGGGAGTGAGGAAGGAAGGAAGGAAGGAAGGAAGGAAGGAAGGAAGGAAGGAAGGAAGGAAGGAAGGAAGGAAGGAAGGAAGGAAGGAAGGAAGGAAGGAAGGAAGGAAGGAAGGAAGGAAGGAAGGAAGGAAGGAAGGAAGGAAGGAACAACTGTATTAGACACATGAGCTTTCAATGCAACACTTTTATTTCTAAAGTTGATGTACGATTAATGCTTCTGCAATTGATAGCTGCTTTTTGCGTCAAAATATCAGTATACAATTATGCTTTATTTAGGAAGGAAGGAAGGAAGGAAGGAAGGAAGGAAGGAAGGAAGGAAGGAAGGAAGGAAGGAAGGAAGTTGGTTTGTGCCTGTAACAAATTTATTAGATACTGGAGCTGTCAATGCAACACTTTTATTTCTAAAGTTGACGTACGATTAATTCTTCTGCAATTGATAGCTGCTTTTTGCGTCAACATATCACTATACAATTATGCTTTATTTAGGGAGGGAGTGAGGGAAGAAGGAAGGAAGGAAGGAAGGAAGGAAGGAAGGAAGGAAGGAAGGAAGGAAGGAAGGAAGGAAGGAAGGAAGGAAGGAAGGAAGGAAGGAAGGAAGGAAGGGAGGGAGGGAGGGAGGGAGGGAGGGAGGAAGGAAGGAAGGAAGGAAGGAAGGAAGGAAGGAAGGAAGGAAGGAAGGAAGGAAGGAAGGAAGGAAGGAAGGAAGGTGCCCGTAACAACTGTATTAGACACATGAGCTTTCAATGCAACACTTTTATTTCTAAAGTTGACGTACGATTAATGCTTCTGCAATTGATAGCTGCTTTTTGCGTCAAAATATCACTATACAATTATGCTTTATTTAGGGAGGGAGTGAGGAAGGAAGGAAGGAAGGAAGGAAGGAAGGAAGGAAGGAAGGAAGGAAGGAAGGAAGGAAGGAAGGAAGGAAGGAAGGAAGGAAGGAAGGAAGGAAGGAAGGAAGGAAGGAAGGAAGGAACCCGTAACAACTGTATTAGACACATGAGCTTTCAATGCAACACTTTTATTTCTAAAGTTGATGTACGATTAATGCTTCTGCAATTGATAGCTGCTTTTTGCGTCAAAATATCAGTACACAATTATGCTTTATTTAGGAAGGAAGGAAGGAAGGAAGGAAGGAAGGAAGGAAGGAAGGAAGGAAGGAAGGAAGGAAGGAAGGAAGTTGGTTTGTGCCTGTAACAAATTTATTAGATACAGGAGCTGTCAATGCAACACTTTTATTTCTAAAGTTGACGTACGATTAATTCTTCTGCAATTGATAGCTGCTTTTTGCGTCAACATATCACTATACAATTATGCTTTATTTAGGGAGGGAGTGAGGGAAGAAGGAAGGGAGGGAGGAAGGAAGGAAGGAAGGAAGGAAGGAAGGAAGGAAGGAAGGAAGGAAGGAAGGAAGGAAGGAAGGAAGGAAGGAAGGAAGGAAGGAAGGAAGGAAGGAAGGAAGGAAGGAAGGAAGGAAGGAAGGAAGGAAGGTGCCCGTAACAACTGTATTAGACACATGAGCTTTCAATGCAACACATTTATTTCTAAAGTTGACGTACGATTAATGCTTCTGCAATTGATAGCTGCTTTTTGCGTCAAAATATCACTATACAATTATGCTTTATTTAGGGAGGGAGTGAGGGAAGAAGAAAGGAAGGGAGGGAGGAAGGAAGGAAGGAAGGAAGGAAGGAAGGAAGGAAGGAAGGAAGGAAGGAAGGAAGGAAGGAAGGAAGGAAGGAAGGAAGGAAGGAAGGAAGGAAGGAAGGAAGGAAGGAAGGAAGGAAGGTGCCCGTAACAACTGTATTAGACACATGAGCTTTCAATGCAACACTTTTATTTCTAAAGTTGACGTACGATTAATGCTTCTGCAATTGATAGCTGCTTTTTGCGTCAAAATATCACTATACAATTATGCTTTATTTAGGGAGAGAGTGAGGGAAGAAGGAAGGAAGGAAGGAAGGAAGGAAGGAAGGAAGGAAGGAAGGAAGGAAGGAAGGAAGGAAGGAAGGAAGGAAGGAAGGAAGGAAGGAAGGAAGGAAGGAAGGAAGGAAGGAAGGAAGGAAGGAAGGAAGGAAGTTGGTTTGTGCCTGTAACAAATTTGTTAGATACAGGAGCTTTCAATGCAACACTTTTATTTCTAAAGTTGACGTACGATTAATGCTTCTGCAATTGATAGGTGCTTTTTGCGTCAACATATCACTATACAATTATGCTTTATTTAGGGAGGGAATGAGGGAAGAAGGAAGGAAGGAAGGAAGGAAGGAAGGAAGGAAGGAAGGAAGGAAGGAAGGAAGGAAGGAAGGAAGGAAGGAAGGAAGGAAGGAAGGAAGGAAGGAAGGAAGGAAGGAAGGAAGGAAGGAAGTTGGTTTGTGCCTGTAACAAATTTATTAGATACAGGAGCTTTCAATGCAACACTTTTATTTCTAAAGTTGACGTACGATTAATGCTTCTGCAATTGATAGGTGCTTTTTGCGTCAACATATCACTATACAATTATGCTTTATTTAGGGAGGGAGTGAGGGAAGAAGGAAGGAAGGGAGTGAGGAAGGAAGGAAGGAAGGAAGGAAGGAAGGAAGGAAGGAAGGAAGGAAGGAAGGAAGGAAGGAAGGAAGGAAGGAAGGAAGGAAGGAAGGAAGGAAGGAAGGAAGGAAGGAAGGAAGGAAGGAAGGAAGGAAGGAAGGAAGGAAGGGAGGAAGGGAGGGAGGGAGGGAGGGAGGGAGGGAGGGAGGGAGATTTGTAACTTTAACAAAGCTATTAGACCCATGAGCTTTCAATGCAACGCGTTTTTTGTCTAAAGTTGACGTACGATTAATGCTTCTGCAATTGATAGTTGCTTTTTGCTTCAAAATATCACTATACAATTATGTTTTATTTATTTTTTAACAAGTAATCCAAGGCAGGGTTAGCAGTAACACCTCACTATTTGTGATACAAAGACTTAGAGCTACTAATTATTTCCATTTGTTTAGCTCTGGGGCTGATACGAATACACTCTTCAAAGAAAAGGCAGTTCACACTGGCTCCTGCAAAACCTCCTCCCCTGAGGGATAATTTTCCCATCCCTTTCATTAAGTCACAACAAGTTCACCTGTGAGTGGAATGAGGACGCTGCAGAAGTACTTCTGTTAACTTTATTTGAAAAGAAGTTATGAAATGCAGTTTGTACACATGTGGACGCAATTCCCTTGTGTTTACATAATGCACCATGGGCCAGATTACAGAAACTTTGCACCAGTGCCAGTGCGAAGTTGCACAGCATTAGCACTGGGGCAAACCTTACCCTATTTTTAAAAACACTGGGAAACATTAGAAAACTATTGCACCATGCCAAGTGCAGTTTGGCATGGTAAAAGCACCACGGGCAAAAAAGATACATTTTCTTTTTTTTTTAAATTCTGTTTATTAGCTTTTTTGAACATTAGCCAGCACACATGTGCCAACTTAACACAAATCACTTAAACAGTGGTTCAGATATGGCACATTGAGTCAAAGTTCAGTGCTATGGAGACAGTCTGTTGAGCATCACATTCAAGGGTCATTTGATAGACCAACTCTGGGTACATTAGATACAGTGTTTTAACAACATATTATTATCACATTCCCACATATCTGTAGGTGTTATGTCCCATTGGCCTGTGCATCGACAATATTACCACTGTCTACAGGGAATCGTGACTGACTTCATTCCAATTCTTGTGAATGTGCTACCAGATACTGTGTGTATAGACCCCATATTTCTCTGGGACAAGTTTGGTGATAGGACAGTTTACCACATTCTGCTTCCATGTCATTACAATACAAAATGTCGGCCTGCCATTTGTTCAGTCTGGGAGATTGCGTAACCACCCCGCACCATTGCTACATATCTCTTGGCCAGGAAGAGAAGCAGCCCAGCTAGTTTCTTCCGACCCCCATGAATGGACTTGGTATAACCCAGTAGAGCCATCAGTGGGTTTGGGATCAGTTCCTCACCCACCATCTTCTAGAGTATCTCAAATACCTGCATACAGAAGGCGTAAATCAGCGTCCATGCCCATGCTAGGTGTAAAACGTCTGCTGGTGCACCAATGCATCCCGCACATTGGTCTGAGGCACCAGGGAAGAACCAGTGTGTCAGGGCTGATGTGTAATAAAATTGGTGCAGGTATCTAAAATTAATTAATGTATACTTGACATTAATGGCCACCTTACTCGAGGGAGTGAGGGAAGAAGGGAGGGAGGGAGGGAGGAAGGAAGGAAGGAAGGAAGGAAGGAAGGAAGGAAGGAAGGAAGGAAGGAAGGAAGGAAGGAAGGAAGGAAGGAAGGAAGGAAGGAAGGAAGGAAGGAAGGAAGGAAGGAAGGAAGGAAGGAAGGAAGGAAGGAAGGAAGGTGCCCATAACAACTGTATTAGACACATGAGCTTTCAATGCAACACTTTTATTTCTAAAGTTGACGTACGATTAATGCTTCTGCAATTGATAGCTGCTTTTTGCGTCAAAATATCACTATACAATTATGCTTTATTTAGGGAGGGAGTGAGGAAGGAAGGAAGGAAGGAAGGGAGGGAGGGAGGGAGGAAGGAAGGAAGGAAGGAAGGAAGGAAGGAAGGAAGGAAGGAAGGAAGGAAGGAAGGAAGGAAGGAAGGAAGGAAGGAAGGAAGGAAGGAAGGAAGGAAGGAAGGAAGGAAGGAAGGAAGGAAGGAAGGAAGGAAGGAAGGAAGGAACCCGTAACAACTGTATTAGACACATGAGCTTTCAATGCAACACTTTTATTTCTAAAGTTGACATACGATTAATGCTTCTGCAATTGATAGCTGCTTTATGCGTCAAAATATCACTATAAAATTATGCCTTATTTAGGGAGGGAGTGAGGAAGGAAGGAAGGAAGGAAGGAAGGAAGGAAGGAAGGAAGGAAGGAAGGAAGGAAGGAAGGAAGGAAGGAATGAAGGAAGGAAGGAAGGAAGGAAGGAAGGAAGGAAGGTGCCCGTAACAACTGTATTAGACACATGAGCTTTCAATGCAACACTTTTATTTCTAAAGTTGACGTACGATTAATGCTTCTGCAATTGATAGCTGCTTTTTGCGTCAAAATATCACTATACAATTATGTTTTATTTAGGGAGGGAGTGAGGAAGGAAGGAAGGAAGGAAGGAAGGAAGGAAGGAAGGAAGGAGGGAAGGAAGGAAGGAAGGAAGGAAGGAAGGAAGGAAGGAAGGAAGGAAGGAAGGAAGGAAGGAAGGAAGGAAGGAAGGAAGGAAGGAAGGAAGGAAGGAAGGAAGGAAGGAAGGAAGGAAGGAAGGAAGGAAGGAAGGAAGGAAGGAAGGAAGGTGCCCGTAACAACTGTATTAGACACATGAGCTTTCAATGCAACACTTTTATTTCTAAAGTTGACGTACGATTAATGCTTCTGCAATTGATAGCTGCTTTTTGCGTCAAAATATCACTATACAATTATGCTTTATTTAGGGAGGGAGTGAGGAAGGAAGGAAGGAAGGAAGGGAGGGAGGAAGGGAGGGAGGAAGGAAGGAAGGAAGGAAGGAAGGAAGGAAGGAAGGAAGGAAGGAAGGAAGGAAGGAAGGAAGGAAGGAAGGAAGGAAGGAAGGAAGGAAGGAAGGAAGGAAGGAAGGAAGGAAGGAAGGAAGGAAGGAAGGAAGGAAGGAAGGAAGGAAGGAACCCGTAACAACGTAACAACTGTATTAGACACATGAGCTTTCAAGACAACACTTTTATTTCTAAAGTTGACATACGATTAATGCTTCTGCAATTGATAGCTGCTTTTTGCGTCAAAATATCACTATAAAATTATGCTTTATTTAGGGAGGGAGTGAGGAAGGAAGGATGGAAGGAAGGAAGGAAGGAAGGAAGGAAGGAAGGAAGGAAGGAAGGAAGGAAGGAAGGAAGGAAGGAAGGAAGTTGGTTTGTGCCTGTAACAAATTTGTTAGATACAGGAGCTTTCAATGCAACACTTTTATTTCTAAAGTTGACGTACGATTAATGCTTCTGCAATTGATAGGTGCTTTTTGCGTCAACATATCACTATACAATTATGCTTTATTTAGGGAGGGAATGAGGGAAGAAGGAAGGAAGGAAGGAAGGAAGGAAGGAAGGAAGGAAGGAAGGAAGGAAGGAAGGAAGGAAGGAAGGAAGGAAGGAAGGAAGGAAGGAAGGAAGGAAGGAAGGAAGGAAGGAAGGAAGGAAGGAAGGAAGGAAGGAAGGAAGGAAGGAAGGAAGGAAGTTGGTTTGTGCCTGTAACAAATTTATTAGATACAGGAGCTTTCAATGCAACACTTTTATTTCTAAAGTTGACGTACGATTAATGCTTCTGCAATTGATAGGTGCTTTTTGCGTCAACATATCACTATACAATTATGCTTTATTTAGGGAGGGAGTGAGGGAAGAAGGAAGGAAGGGAGTGAGGAAGGAAGGAAGGAAGGAAGGAAGGAAGGAAGGAAGGAAGGAAGGAAGGAAGGAAGGAAGGAAGGAAGGAAGGAAGGAAGGAAGGGAGGGAGGGAGGGAGGGAGGGAGGGAGGGAGGGAGGGAGGGAGATTTGTAACTTTAACAAAGCTATTAGACCCATGAGCTTTCAATGCAACGCGTTTTTTGTCTAAAGTTGACGTACGATTAATGCTTCTGCAATTGATAGTTGCTTTTTGCTTCAAAATATCACTATACAATTATGTTTTATTTATTTTTTAACAAGTAATCCAAGGCAGGGTTAGCAGTAACACCTCACTATTTGTGATACAAAGACTTAGAGCTACTAATTATTTCCATTTGTTTAGCTCTGGGGCTGATACGAATACACTCTTCAAAGAAAAGGCAGTTCACACTGGCTCCTGCAAAACCTCCTCCCCTGAGGGATAATTTTCCCATCCCTTTCATTAAGTCACAACAAGTTCACCTGTGAGTGGAATGAGGACGCTGCAGAAGTACTTCTGTTAACTTTATTTGAAAAGAAGTTATGAAATGCAGTTTGTACACATGTGGACGCAATTCCCTTGTGTTTACATAATGCACCATGGGCCAGATTACAGAAACTTTGCACCAGTGCCAGTGCGAAGTTGCACAGCATTAGCACTGGGGCAAACCTTACCCTATTTTTAAAAAAACTGGGACACATTAGAAAACTATTGCACCATGCCAAGTGCAGTTTGGCATGGTAAAAGCACCACGGGCAAAAAAGATACATTTTCTTTTTTTTTTAATTCTGTTTATTAGCTTTTTTGAACATTAGCCAGCACACATGTGCCAACTTAACACAAATCACTTAAACAGTGGTTCAGATATGGCACATTGAGTCAAAGTTCAGTGCTATGGAGACAGTCTGTTGAGCATCACATTCAAGGGTCATTTGATAGACCAACTCTGGGTACATTAGATACAGTGTTTTAACAACATATTATTATCACATTCCCACATATCTGTAGGTGTTATGTCCCATTGGCCTGT
>NC_090932.1:482030127-482140127 GCF_040938575.1 Ambystoma mexicanum | reverse complement strand
TGTTTCATGGTGTTTAGTAGCCAGAAGTACAGAAACACATCCAGAGCAGTGAGTTCCCCCCTATGCCGCACCTCTATCAGCGTTATAAATTGCCCACTTGGAAACATATCCCGAAAGCTATTCAAATTCACATGTTTCATAAACATGACATAGCTTCTTTCGCTAATAAGGGGAATCCCTGGTATATAACTAACCGGCAATTCCGGGCAGTAGATGACCTCACCTCTTGATTTATGCTCACTTTGGGTCCAAGCCCTACTGGTCAGTGCCACCATGTTATCCACATTGGATGTCCTATTAGGTGCTGTCAGGATCATGGACCTTAAAATGAATGGTGATGCTATTGCTGTTTCTAATTCTACGTGTTCTCTGTCCCCCCGGTCCCTGTTCCAATATAGGAGGAATCCTGCCTTGGCTACATTATAATATATCTCTAGGTCAGGTAGTGCCAGTCCCCCCATACAATGGTGCCACTAATTTATCCCACGAGTCCCCCATACAATGGTACCACTTATTTATCCCACAAAACCCTGGGCTGTTTCCCCGCCCAGATGAACTGCAGCATCGGAGATCTTAAAAGCAGAAAATATTCTCTAGGTAATGCTATCGGAACATTGAGGAACACATAGGAGAAATGGGGCAACAACACCGTTTTGATCAGGGAAATACTACCATAGAGATTGAGGGGTAGGGTCATCCACCTTTCAATTGTTTTTTTGGCCTGTTCCAATACTCTGTCATAGTTGTTCTTATATAAAACAGTTAGGTTGCAGGCTATACTACCCCTAAGTACCTAGTGTTAGATATGCCACTGAAACCCCACCCATCCTAATATATGGTTCAAACATGTCCGTCAATGGGAAGAGGACCAACTTTGTGGGGGTGATTCCAATCTCTGAAAACTCCCCAAATATCAATACATCACACATAATTGGGTCAAGTTTGCGTTTGGGATCAGACATGAAGAGCACCATGTCGGCTGCATAGAGCAAGATCACCACCCTGTGTTTGCACAACTGCACCCCTCTGTGCAGGTGTTCTTCCCTAACACCTCTGCCAGTGAATCTATCACCAGTGCGATCAACAAAGGGGCACCCCTGCCTGGTATCTCTTTCCACCATTATGTTAGGAGTGAGATGTACATTCACTCGGATTTTGGCCCGGGGGAGTGTGTACAGCAGCAACACCAGTGAAATGAACTGCTCTCACTAACCCACCCTGTGCATTACCGCAAATAAGAATGGTATTCCACTGAGTCAAACACCCTTGTTGCGTACAATAGTGCTGCTTTTATTGATTTCTCTCACTGCACGGCGGATATCTATCCACACATCCTGCAAAGACCATGGAATTAGAGCAGCCAGGTATAAACCTAGTTTGGGGGGGCAGGAAACAGTATAACTGAGGTATGCCAGGTAAATGGAAGCGCTTGAGCTTATGTATTTAGACACAATCCTTCCTCAAACACACCGAACTGGCCGCTGCACCCGGTGGAAACAAGTGGGTACCTCAAACCCACTAAATATTTAAAAGAGACAGTGAGTGTTCCACCATTGAATGCGGTGCCAGCTCACACAAGTTATGCATCTACAATAACAAAGATCGTCATGGTCATGGTCAGTCCGTAGACAATATGTATTTCTTATGAGACATGGATGGATTTTTGCGTTATTTAATTGTATTTGTTTGAAATAACAGAGTTGCGTGCCAACACGTGTTTCGACCTCCACATGTCTTTCTCAAGGCGAGACTCTGCTCCATGTAGGTGAGATACAATATATCAGTACACATGTGTGTCATCATACATTAACAGGGTCAGACAATACAGGAGAAAACACACATCAAACAGATAAGTAAGGTATACGTTACCCAATCAAGATGTCATAAAAAGTAAACACACCAACATGTCATCAACAGCGCATGAAGAGAAAAATAGATAAAAATAAGAGAAGAAAAACCTCTTCAAACTTCAATGTACAAAAGTAAATCCACTGGTAGGCTTTTAAAATATCATCTAAGCATTGTATTGACATTTGCTAAAGATCATGCAATAAATTCACACGTGCCACCGCTAAGAGCCGAGTGTCGTCAGCTAAAGCACCTGTCACCATACCCACTGGGCCAAATATATATATATATTTGTGTCAGGTCAAAAATTAGGTGAATAAGTGTTTGGTAATTACGAACCACTATGTAAAATGAGATTCCTGAGCCCCATCATAATCGTGCAATGTCACCAAGTATCAACTAAGCAGTTACCAAGTTAAAGGTCACACTAATAGGTGTCCGCTTCTGGTTACTAGCAAAAGGATCAATGATCGTGACACTGGCGTCCTGTATTCAATGAGGAGAACCTAGTGAAATCATACAATAGATTGATCCATATTACCACATGACTTAAAGGCTCTGCGTGAGGTGAAGTCCCAATTGTAAAAGAACTGACGTTACCTGCACTAATTAGTTACTAGAACTGTCCTGGTCAATAATTCATATTCCAAAGAACAGCAAGCCCTCAATGGCAAAACCTGGTGAAAAAGAACTGTGCATATTTAAAATATAAGCGGAAAGAAGTTAGCCTTGAATCCGCTTGTAAAGCAAAGGATGCATAGTGAAAATTAACTTGCCTCAATAAACTGCTGTCTGCTCGTCTGTTTCTGAGCCAACAAATCCAAACGCGGTTGATCCCGCGTTCCGAATAAAAAATAGAGAAAAGCACCTCAACATCACATGTCTCGTGATCACGTGTCCCGAATAGGTCACGTGAAAATACAGAAAGTCAATAGAACTGCAGTAACAAAAGATGGACAATGCTAATCTGAAATGCGAGTCACGAATGACGCATGAATATGGTCCAATTGTATAATATGCAGCTTTTCCCTGATCGCGTGCTCGATCCATCCATGGGAAGGCTATTATAAAACCATCACTAATAATCATCACAATTATTGTAGGAAAAACGTGCTCATATTTGCTAAAAACCCTCCTGATGGTGATGTCAAAGTTTGAGAAAAAGGAACTCCACTGTCAAGCAGCATGTAAGAAATTAAATTTGATAATGAATTATTTCAAAATAAGGAGCGCTTTTAAAAGGCTTGCAGTCCCAGTCTCAAAAGAGCCATATTAACAAATGCCCGGTGGAATAACCATTACACTGGGTTGTCATGCTTTTGAATGGATGAGATAGTAAGATGTTTGGACAGATTAACCAAATTGTGCCGAATATGCACGGATAAGCCAAGAGCAATTAAATAGAAACCAAGAGAATCGTGTTAACACTGCTCTATATGGCCCACGGATGCAGCACCGGCGCTCCGCCGATCCCCTACACTCCAGCAGTGGCACCAATGAATAAAGTGCGTCAGGTTGAGGATACCACATTCACCCACCCATCTACAGAAAAACATGTAATTCCATATCACTGTTAAGTCCCAAAGTAGTACATCATAACCTGCATATAGTTCAAGCTTCCAGTTGTCGTAGCGATGTACGATGGTCCCCCCTCTGGGGTGAGATCTTGCTTGCATGAGACCAATAAACCTGATGTCGCTGACACTTTCCATTTGATGGTATTCCTGCCAGTGTGTTGAAAGAGGTAGTTTAGAATCAAATTTTGTCAAACAGGGGAGATGTTCCCTGATGCGAATTCGCAATTCCCTAATGGTTGAACCCACGTAAACTCTACCACAAATGCAAAGGATTGCATACACCACGAATTTCATTTTACAGTTGATGAAATCACGTATTTAGATTGATAATCCATTATGACATGAAAAGGGGTCAGATTGAATAACAAACTTACACAACTTGCATGTACCACATTTAAAGAAACCATTTGGCTTAGGCGTTAACCAAGATATGGAGTCTGCAACATTTGTTTGGGGGGGGCTAAAAAAGATGGGCACAAATGCCCCTTGAGTGTGTGGGTACGCGTAAAAATAAACCTAGGTTTGTCCGCTATATAGGGCAAAATATCCGAATCAAGTTGGAGTAAGTACCATTGTTTTGCCAGTAATCTATATAGCATATCCAAATTTTGCACATACTTTGCAATGATACATACATCTTTGAAGCCAGTAGGCTTTTGCCTCTCATGATCAGACAACATCTCCGCTCGTGATATATTGCTTGCTCGTTGTATACCATCTTTAATACTGCGATTGGAATAACCTCTTCTTTTGAACTGCTCTTGAATCCGTCCCACTTCATCAGTAAAGTCTGACATATCACTACAGTTCCGGCGAGCTCGGTAGAATTCACCAAATGGTATATTCTCTATAACTGATCTTTTATGGCAACTTTTGGCGTGTAAAATTGAGTATTACAGAGAACAACGCGATGTACATGGTAAGATGTTATTTTGAATTGCAATTGTTTATAATACATACAATATAAAAAAGCAGAACGTGTAGAGAGTTTTTGTTTTTCTCTTTTCTTGGTGCATTTGGAATAGCATTTGTGACATGGGGGAGAATTTTATTTAGGTAGTACATTTGTCATTTTTCCCATGTAGATGAAATAACAGACAGAATAAGCTGTCCTAAAATAAGACTTAGCGGGGATAAATAGCTGTATGCATGTGTTCCCCAGTGCATGCTGTCTGGGTGAAATCTAATATAATATATAACAGGTTAAAAGCTGATCTCGATGGGGCAAGTACAAAAGAGGAAATGTTAAGAGCAGAATTGGAGGTATGTCAAAAAGACATGCAGTTAAAATGTAGGGATCTTGATACTCAATTGTCTAAAAGCAAGAAACAGTTTGAGGATAGTGAACAAGAATTGGTACATTTAAAAGCGTCGGTAGACCATATTAGACAAGACAAAGATGAGGTTGTTTTGGAAATGCAGATTTTCCAAAAAGAACATTGTGAAAAAGAAAGTGATCTCCAAAATGTTGAACAGGAAATGTTTAAAATATTTCCAGGTCACAGGATAGACGGCAGAGCACTACATTCAATGGAGTTGAGGTGAATCCCGTTTCTACCCAAAGAGCTAGTGCTCCAGTGATTGGGCCGGTGACTGAACTTGGTTATAGCGCCATTGGGGGATTTGATACAACCATTGGGGGCCACCACCAATCCCATACACCTGAAACCAGGATTGAATCACAAAGTAGTGCAATTCCGTGTATAGCAACGAGTAGCCCCCATAAAGATAATGAAATCCATCAAAGCTCTGATCAAACAATTAAAAAAAGTAGGAGAGTGCTGCATAAAGGACCACTTAGAAGCAGTGCATGATATATTTAAAACCCTCCAGATACATAAGGAACAATACAGACAATATTTTCATTTAACTCATGATGCCCCCACAGCCAGTATCATTAGGGGATTAAATGAACAGCATAATACGACATGGACTGAGTTTGAAAAAGAGATTAGGTGTCATTTTTCTCCTTTCCAATCATTTCAGGAGGCGAAAAAGTTTGCTTACACAATCACTGCTGGGCCTAATACATCCCTTCGCCAGTTTTTGAAAGACTTAAAAAGAGCTTTTTCTCATTTTGATGTATCTGTTGACCCCAATTCCAATGAATTTAAGACTGCTTACTTCTATGGGCTACAGAAAGATATCATATCACAGTTGGTCCATGAATTTGACCGTGACAAGTCCCTGTGAATGGATTGTACACCAAAGCACAAATCTTTATGAGGTACTCTATTGTCAGGGTAGAGAAAATGATAAAATGAAAGACACTAGGCCAAAATCTAAAGAACCCTCAGCAACAGTGATAGAAATCAGGTCAGCCAGAATGTCCCTTCAATCTGCTCAAAGTCCAGTTAAAAGTAATTTGACACCTGAACAAAGGGGTAATCAACAAAGGCTGTCACTCCCTGAACCAATGTTTCAATCACATGATCCTAGTAGTAGGGAGACCTACATCAGCCCTAGGTACTTAGGAGATAGGCCCTGGGCAGGCTATCGGCCTGATATTTCTGGTATGAATAATAATCAGAGACTAAGTCAGGATAAAAGAAATAATGGTCCCTGCCAGACATTGGGAACACAGAGCAGATTTGATCCCAACACTATGATATATGGTAATCAGGATAGACCCCGATATGTGGATCGATTTACTGATAATGGGAATCAACATAGGGGTCAGTACCCACAACATGAAAGACAGGACATGAGGTAGAATATGAATTACGCTCCACGTCAATACAATGATTCACCACCACTCCCACTCCCCTCCACATATGAATCAAGAGTTCAGGAACAATCCCAATAGAAATCATTCCCCTGAGAGTTATCAGAATAGATTCAATCAAGGGGAAAACAACCAATATCAATCTAGGCCACAGAGAGAGGATTCTAGAGAAATGTAAAGATTCCAGTGTCTCGAGGCCCAAGTGAACATGTTGGCTGACCAAATAGGAAAGCTTTGTACAGCACAAAAACAGTCATCAAAGGAGGGGGCAGAAGGTCATAGCACTGAACGGGCGGTTTCTGATAAGTGACTAAGTATGTATGATACCTGCAGTGCCAAGAAAACAGATTGCTCTGATGTGATTTTGCATAATGACTCTGAGATTCCTAATGATTTAAAAATGAAAGTACCAGCAAATGAGCATGTGACAGAAGTGCAAATACTTATAAACAAGAAGTTTGGTTAACCTAGAGCTAAATCAAACATTGGAGATGTGTACAAATGATAAAAGAAAACCTGAAATTCCAAAAGAACAAAGAAACAGATTTGAGAAAAATGACTCATGCATGATGAATACCAGTAAACAAGGAGTAGGTGGGGATGCTATAACTCCTTGCCTGGGCAATCAGAACAATAATCAAACACAGGCAGAAAAAATAAATACTCAAAAGAAGGGTACCTTTCAATCACCTGAAGAATTCTTTGAGCCACATATTTTTGAAGAAGTTAAAAGGGCTGGTACCATACTAAATAAATACAAATGCACAGAGTTAGGCAATGAAAAATTGCCGAGTGATGCTGTTACACATGTTCAGTTGGAGGATTGTAGTGTGACTTCTGATTATCCCTGGATGGATGGGCGAACAGTCGCCACACTCCAAAAAACCTCTGAACATGGGGAAATGAATAAAGCCTCTCACACACAAATGGACAGAAAGGAGGGAAAATATCTTTCCATTTACCAATGTGCTTAGCCAAAAGTGAAAAAGGCCTGAAGAAGGTGAGTCCTGAAATCAGTAAGAATTCACACTTCTTATGTGTGTTAGAGGAAGTTGAAAACAGGTATTATGCTCCCATAACTGTGGAAGAGAAATGCAGTACATTTGCAATGATTGACACTGGTGCACAGGCCACAATTATGTCCAAAGAATTGGTAAAAAGTATTAATGAGGGGAGATCTCCACAGAATCAGATCACAGTGAGGCAAAATGAAGGTCCGGTACATAATTTTAGCGGGGAGGAGGTGCCTGTTATAGGTTTACCGAGGTTGACATAAAAATAATAAAACACAGAATGAAACAGGGGTTATCAATCACATCTATTTGTGAGATTCCATTTCTGATGGGGACAGATTGCTTGAAAAGATTGTCTCCTCTAATAGATGGAGAGGGAGGAGATTCTGAAATTTAGAATTAAAAACCAATATGTCTCTGGTTTGGACAGTCCAGACTTTGAAAACTGAATTGCAGGCAGATGCATGCTGAAGATTAGTATTGGAGAGAAAACAATTTACCATAATGTGTGGATAGTGAGTGGGAAACAAAATAACTTTTATATGGGCAATGATATCATGCACAGAATGTGTATGGTGTTAGATGTCCTTAATCAAAAAATAAGGTCACGGCTAGGTGGGCCTGCACCTGAATTTGAAGACAAAAGAAGGGCTTATCATTGGAACAACTGGTCCTATATTCAACTGACTTACAGCTGAGGAAGAATACTATTATCCCTGTATGCACCAATCAGGTTGCAATAAAGGACACCATATGAAGGATTCTGATGCATTTGTGTGCATTTGTGTGTTTGAATGAATCCATAAAACAGCAAGGCCTGGATTATGAATACATTCCATTGATAGATGTTGGTGAAGGGTCTCTAAAAATTATGGTGAATAATAAAGGGTGTCAAGATATTCATTTAGAGGAAAATTCTTCATTAGGAATGGCCATACCAAAATCACATTATTCTGCAGATCTAAATGACATGGTGATTGGAAATATCCCTGAAAGGTATGTGGATGCCAGGGGTGTGTTGCCAGAATACCTGGATTCTCATCCCAAAGGAATTTTTAAAATTCAATCTGTGTACCCTTATGATTCAAATGAGACAATGTGCTGTCATCAAAAGGATTATATTGTATTTGATTTAAATGAAAATGAAACAGCTGATATGCCAAAATATTTAAAAGTGGCATCTTTACAGAGAGACACAGACACACAGTTAGAAGAAAACACAGAGATTCCTCCACTGGAAGATTTCCCAGAATTTTCAAAGATGGTAGAGGAACAGATTTTATCAGCAGATGCATGCGATAGCGATGAAGATAAAAATAAATTGAGAAAAATATGTATGGAGTTTAAAGATGTATTTGCTAAGGATGCATACGATATTGGATTAACTAATTTAGGTGCTGGTAGGTCCAAATGACCTACCAGCACGCTGTCAGCACTCTGTCCACTCCCTGATTGCTACTTTTAGCATATCTTGTCCTACAGTTGATGGTCGCATCTATCCTACTCTGCCTAATACTCGACTGCTGCATTTAGCCTATTTTGTCCTATAGCTGATTGATGCATTTAGCCTATTTTTGCTCAATATTTGACTGCTGCATTTAGCCTATTTTGTCCTACAGCTGATTGATGCATTTAGCCTATTTTTGCTCAATATTTGACTGCTGCATCTAGCCTATTTTGTCCGATAGCAGATTGATGCGTTTAGCCTATTTTTGCTCAATATTTGACTGCTGCATCTAGCTTATTTTGTCCTAAAGCTGATTGATGCATTTAGCCTATTTTTGCTCAATATCTGATCGCCTATTTCTGCTTAATATTTGACTGCTGCATCAAGCATATCTTGTCCTATAGTTGATTGATGTATTTAGCCTACTATATTTAGCCTGATGTATTTAGCCTACTCTGCCCAACAGTTGATTGCTGCATCTAGCCCACTCTGTCCTTTAGTTGACTACTGCATTTAGCCGATTCTGTCCTATATCTGATTGATGCATTTAGCCTATTTTTGCTTAATATCTGACTGCCGCATTTAGCCTACCTTGCCCTATTTGCTGATTGCCTGTATTTAGCCTATTTCTGCTCAATACTTGACTGCTGCATCTAGCATATTCCGTCCTGTAGCGGATTGATACATTTAGCCCATTCTGCCCAACAGCTGATTGCTGCATTTAGCCTATTCTGTACTATAGGCGACTGAGACTCTATTTGTGCACTATAGTTGTTTGCTGCTTTTAGCCCACATTGCCAATACTCAGCCTACTCTGCCCTTCATCTAGCCCCACGCTGCCTAACATTTGATCCAGCAGATTCTAGTTCAACTAATCATAACAATATGTACTCTCACCTGCCTACCACAGCCTATCAAGCAACATTCATTAACTTGATAACTCTATTTATTATTACTGTATATTTCACCATGCCTTCCACACCGTCCTCAGAGGATGCAGGAGCCTCTCACATGCAACTTACCTCCATATCCCCTTGTAGCACAGCACAGAGAAACCTTAGACTCAGGGCACGACTACCTAAAATATTCAAACCTGTTAAAAAATATAACATTAACTTGGATCACCTCCGACCAAAAGGCCCTTTGGAAACTATCACTCTTCCTAGCCGCAACCCACCCCTAAAAAGAAATAAGACTACCACCAACCGTCCTGACACCGCTAACCAGAGTCCTATACCACAGGTAGAACCTGACCTGAAAGGTGCATTAATCAATGCTAGATCTCTAGTCGCTCATGCTACAGACATAGCAGACACTATCCTGGAAAATGACCTTGACTTCATCGCCATTACTGAATCCTGGCTCCACGAGGCAGCAGGTCCAGCACTTACGGTAGCAGTCCCAGACAACTATACTATCCTTAGAGCTGATAGACTAGACGCACGAGGTGGAGGAATAGCGATCATCGCCAAAACGAATCTCTCCATGAGAGTCACCTCTACACCTAACCTTAAATCATGTGAATCTCTCTCCATTAAACTACCCACTGTCAATTCAAAAACCTTAAATATCCATCTCCTCTACAGAACCCCAGGCCCAAGCAGCACATTTAATGAAGATTGTACTACTATTATCTCAAAGAAGTTAAAAAATTCCTCACAAACATTAGTGCTAGGAGATTTTAACTTAGGTTACAATGATATCAATGATCTCCAAGCCATCACTGTAGCCAACATCCTGGCAGAACGAGGCTTCAAGAAAGTGAATATGTCCATCCATACTAAAGGGAGAACTCTAGACTGGATTGCCAGACACAACTGCAACCTCTCCATTACCTCCATCGCCCCCCAAATATGGACGGACCACCACTTAATTTACTTTACTCTCAATACCAAAAGACCCACTGCGCTAACACTACCCCTCGCCACTCCTACCTTAACTAGAAACAAGAAAAATATCACAGTAGACAATATCCTGCCCCACATCCTACCGAATCTTAACTCCCTACCAGACCATACTGACCCAGGCCTCCTAGTGGAGGAATTCAATAAAGCCATGAACCCGGCCCTCGACAGCACTGCTCCACTTAAACTTAGGAACAGTAAACCTAAAAAGCATCTTAACTCTTGGTTTACACCCCACCTAAAAAACCTAAGACTACAGAAAAGAAAATGCGAAACGGCATGGAACCTACATCCTACTGCAAAAAACAAAACTAATCTAATAAATATCTCAACGCAATACAAAAAGGATATCATTTTGGCCAAACAAGAAACGTATAATAATAGGATTTCCCAAGTCAACTCCAGTATGAAAGAGCTCTTCTCTATTCTAAAGGAACTGGAAACCCCTATTGCAGTTCAGGATGACTCTATTAAAGATAAAACTTGGTGCACAAACATACAGTTGGCACTAACCAACAATGTAGCCAACCTCCAAACAAAAAGTGCTCTAAAAAAAAGCCTCATTATCACCCCAAACCCAAATCCCCTTAACAAAATATCTATACCTAAACCCAAAGAACTCACACAATTCAACTTTTCTAAGGTCTCAGTGATCGAGGTAGAGAAAACCATTCTTGGACTTAAACCATCTACTTGCAAAGGCGACCAATGCCCAGCACAATTGATCAAGGACGCTGCTAGAGATCTAGCTCCCTTCATCACCAAACTTATTAATGCCTCCTTCACTACTGGCATCATCCCGCGCAACCTAAAGGAATCATGGGTGCTCCCCCTTCTGAAAAAACAAACACTGGACCCCAACATTCCCACAAACTACAGGCCCATCACCACGGTGCCATTCTTACTAAAAATACTAGGTAAGGTAGCATACATCCAAATTCAGAATTTCCTCGAGGTGAACCATCTCCTTGGCGCCCGCCAATCTGGTTTCCGCCCTCAACACGGCACAGAGACTGCCCTCATTGATTTAAAGGCCCAAATAGATGCACTCAGAGATGAGGACAAATTAGCACTCCTCCTCCTACTAGACCTCTCAGCCGCCTTTGATCTGGTGGACCATAGGGTCCTGTGTAATCACCTTGACTCTGCGGCTCACTTTTCAGGGGAAGCCATAGTCTGGATACAGTCATTCCTCAGTGACAGGACCATGAGGGTATTCTCCCCCCTGGCGGCGGCAGACGCGATACCCATTACATGTGGAGTGCCCCAGGGATCTTGTGTCTCGCCTACACTATACAACATTTTCACCAAGCCACTCTTTGACGATCTTGATAATCTGGGTATCACCTACACCAATTACGCAGATGATACCCAGATTCTCCTACCACTTACTGTGGATTGTGGGGAAGATCTGGCTTTGGTGAACAGAGTCTATAGCATCGTTCAGGCATGGATGGCCAACCATGGCCTATGCCTAAACGATGACAAAAAGGAGCTCATCATCATGGGTACCACTGCTCGCATTTCTAAACTCAACCCAAATTACTCAGCTTTTATCATTGATGGGAACACTATCAAGGTCGCTAGAGAAGTAAAAACGTTAGGTTTCCACCTTGACTCAACCCTATCCCTCACTAAACAGGTAAACTCACTGGCCTCATCTACGGCCTATACATGTAAATTAATACAAGCCGGGAAAACATTTCTTTCAGATGAGAGTTGCCTTATCCTATCTAGAGCACTTATCCTATCAAAACTAGATTATTGCAACTCCCTCTACATAGGGGCAACTAAACAAACCATAAACAGAATACAAGTGTTCCAAAATAATGCACTCAGAGCGGCTCTAAGTATTCCTAGAAGAGTACACATTTCAGAAATAAGACGGAAACATAAATGGCTTTCTACCCAGGAAAACATTAACCTCAAATCTGCCTCCCTTATCCACAAATGTTTAAATAACAAAGCCCCTCATTACCTAACAGAACGCTTTACCAGAAAAACCACCACTAGACCTACAAGAACAGTCAGTCCTAACTGCCTCCTAGTGCCCAGATTTAAAGTGACCACTATTGGAGGATCTAGCTTCCCTGTCAGGGCAGCTCAATTGTGGAACTCCCTAGCCCACACTCTCAGAGCTGACCAAACGTTCGACAAATTTAGAAAGAACACAATAAAATGGCTCATTGAGAATGCTATGTAACTGCACCTGCTATACATTTGCTACTTTATTAACGTCAACTTCATGATGACCTGCTGTCTGCAAACCATTTTGTATATGTACCCTACCGCCTCACCTCCACCTGTGGAGCTAAGAGAACTGTTTTTACTATACTCTGTACAGATATAACTTCTGTAACCATTTTTGTATATGTATGTCACTTCCTTACCTTCACCCTGTGGAGCTAAGAAAATTTGTTTCTCCATGCTCTGTATTTTTGTAACTTCTGTAAGCCCTCTTGTCAAATGCGCCCTGCTACCTCAGGGTCCGGCGCGCACAATAAATAAACAAACAAACAAACAAACAAACAAACTTACATGTTTCCACATTACCGGAAGGGTGTAGTAGAAGCCCGGTATTTGTGTGCCAGTATAGATTACCACTGGCATGTTTAGAGTCATTGGCAGAGATAATAAAAAATTTGGAGTCACCGGGAATTATTCTAGGTGTGTTAAAGCCAAATGGTCAATGGCGTCTGTGTGCAGATTTGAGAGAATTAAATAAAAGAGTGACAGAGTCCAGATGACCACTGGCATTCATTGATCAAGGCCTGGCAAAGGTGCATGGCTCAAAAGTGTTTACTACATTAGATCTCACATCTGGATATTGGTGCGTGCCATTGGCAGAAGAGATTCAGAATGTATTTTCATTTTCATTTGATAAGACCCAATACGCATGGGTTAGAGTTCCATTCGGGTACATCAATAGTGGGAGTGAATATAGAATATTTTTGAGAAAGGCTATGCCTGATGCACCGGAAAGAGGAACCATAGTTTATGTGGATGATGTCCTGATAAAAAATGAAAGCTTGAAAAGCCATTTTGACGAAATTAGACATGTTCTTGGCCAATTGCAAAAGGCAGGTGCCAGAATATCTTTACAAAAAGCACAATGGTGCAAGAAAAAAGTGAATTTTCTAGGCCATGGAGTGACTGAACATGGACTAAACCCACAAAAGAAGAATATAGAGGCCATACAAAAACTAAAAGATCCTAAAAGTGTGAAAGGATTAAAAAGTTTATTAGGAATGACGCGCTATAACAGAAAGTTTATTGAAAATTATGCTGAAATTACTCAACCATTGACTAAACTACTGAAGCTGAATACACCCTGGAAATGGGAAAAGGAGCAGTCTGAGTCAGTGGCTAAACTAAAGGAATGTCTTATAAAGGCACCATGTTTAGCATACCCCATAAAGGATAGAGATTTCTTTATAGAAATAGGTTTCTCTGAACATTGTATGTCAGCAGTGTTATCACAAAAACATGATTTGAATCACAAAACCATTGCTTATGCAAGTAAGGCCTTTTCCCAAGTTGAAATTAAATTCAGTGAATGTGAAAAGGCCCTTTTGATCGCTGTGTGGGCGCTACATCATTTCCGCCCCATTGTTCAGGGAGAAAAGGTAATTATTGAGACAAATCATCAACCTTTTCAGTTTTTAGAGAGTAAAAGAATTAGGTCAGGCAGCCTGGCACAATCCAGAATTACTTCATGGACAATGGCATTGCAAGGTTTTCCTGTAGAAGTGCGATATGGCCAAAATAAAAAGAGCCCAGTTGCTCAAGTTTAGGCAGATCTACATGACTGTGCAGCTGAACATGTATCAAATGAAGTAGAAGTGGAAACTAGTTTACAGGAGTTTGGGCAATCACCACACAAAGCTTTTGATGAAAAGACTTGCAAGGATTTGCCAACTGTATATGTTGACGGTTGTTCTTTTCACATTGAAAATGAAAGTAATAAACAATTGGTGTCAGGAATAGGAAATGTCTGGTTGAGATGTGAAGGTGTTCCCAGTATAGGGATGAGAATTGTGGCTAGGAGCAGTCAAGTAGCGGAATTGGCAGCCATTTATAAAGCAATTACCACTGCAGTTGATAATAAATTTAATAAATTGTCCTGGTGACTGATTATGATTATGCACGAAATAGCTTTGTGGAATATTTGCCTGGCTGGAAAGCAAGAGGCATGATTACGTACAACAAAAAGCCCCTTAAACATGGAAAAATGATACAAGCCATAGACAAATTGGTGTCAGAGAATGATTTGACAATATAGTGGAGGAACATTTGTGGACATTTAAAAACTCCAGGAGAAGATACGGAGGGAAATGATAAGGCAGATCATTTAGCTAAAATTGGGGCTGTGATGGGAGAGTTGCTACCTATTGAAGATTTACTTGGTGAAATACAAATTGATGCAGTTACACGCTCTAAAGCTCCAAAAGAGGTGGATCAACCAGTAGTACAATGGAGTTATGATACATCAGATCAAGATCTGATTAAGGCACACATGGATGATCCAATTTTGGGAATCTATTATAATCATTTGATAGACCCTGAACAAAACACTTTATCAGAAAATGATTGTATCCAGGTAAGAAAGATAAAAGCAGCTCAACTTACAGCTTTAATATGTCGGTTTACCCAGGATCAGAGTGGCTATTCAATCTGGGGTGCAAGACAACTTTATGTGCAGTGTTTCATACCTATGGTCACCTATGGGCTAGAATCATTGACTAACATGAATCTAGACTGGCTTCAGCTCTTGGAGGGGAAATTCTTGAGACGTATACTTGGTCTCCCCCAATGCATCCCGGTGGCAATATTAAGTTTAGAACTAGGGCTTCTTTCCCTTAAACCTGTTGTATTGCGTAAGAGAGCTGAGCTTTACATTAAGATTAAGAACAATCCAACTAACCCCTTATTGAAATGCGTAAAAGATCTTTTGGGAGGCTGTAAACAGTCTAAATTGGAGCAAGATGTGTTGGCGCTGAGTGAGGCAAGTGGCTGGTCCCCATGTTGGGGCCAAGATAACCAAAAGATGTTTTACTGTCTGCAGAAGTCCATCGCACTTTGGGTCTGGCAGGAGAATTATGTGGATGTGGCTACCTTGAAAAGTTATAGTTTTGTGACTTATGTCCTCTATACTTTCAAGAAGAGTCAATTATATCTCAATCTCTGCCCTTCCCCGGCGTTGAGACGTTTCATCTTGCTCCTGCGCATCAATTATCTACCCACATTAGTAAATAGACCTTGGGTTCATGTGTCTCGACAATCTATAAAAAATTGCAGAGTTTGTGGTATTTCAGCCAACTCTGAAACAGCAAGGCATGTGTTAACACAGTGCCCATCGATGAGTCACCATTATTCCAAGTATTTCAGAACTTATGTACACAAAATGGATCATCTGGGATCTCATGAGTTCTGGAATTACTGTATTAACACTCTAAACTCTAGGCTCCATATTGCACTATTTAACATCTGGTTAATTGCCGAAAAACAAATGAGTAGTTGTGATCAGTAAGAGGTATCATTCTTCGCTCTGATCTTAATGACCTTACCTAAGATCTGATTAATTTGAACACCCCTTTCAGGGATATTTGCTTATTAAGTGTGTTACTAAGGTTTTCTTCTGTCAATATACATATTAAGTATATGTATGTATACGAGACAGTCCAATGAATTGATTGACATTTGATGTACTGGTGTATTAATTATTAAGTAAGTATTCTAATTTCTTGTGCCTTCCTGTAAATTTGTGTTAAATGTGTAAAGTTTTAATTTCTTTAAAACTGTATCACATTACAATAAATAAAAATAAAATTATTGTGTGGGAAAAGAAGAGTTGAAGGTGCTATTAAAAAATAAAAAATGAATTAGACTACAGGATGGACTCATGATTAGAGAGTCCATGACAGGACAAATACAGTGGGGGTACCCCTTTCATTCAGAGGCCTAATGCTACACCATGCACATGATGCAATTACTGCAGGACACAGAAGTTCACAGAAGACATTAGGGATACTGAAAGATTATGCTTACTGGCCACATATGCCCCAAGATGTTGAATTATATACTAGGCGATGTCTATTATGTGCCCAATTTAAACCTGCTTCATCAATGCATAGAGCTCCATTAATGAAAAGAGGCTTAACTCTTCCATGGTCAGATTTCCAAATAGATTATGTAGGGCCAGTAAAAAGTTCGAGCAGGGGGAACCGGTATATTTTGAGTGTGATTTGTTTAATGTCAAAATGGATTGAGTGTATTCCTG
Source organism: Ambystoma mexicanum (assembly GCF_040938575.1). NCBI lineage: Eukaryota > Metazoa > Chordata > Amphibia > Caudata > Ambystomatidae > Ambystoma > Ambystoma mexicanum. Next base: position 482,123,333 of record NC_090932.1, on the reverse strand, counting down.
CACTAGATTGTAGAATGCAAACAGCAACTACATTACTGGTAAATCATATATTTTCAAGATTTGGGTTACCACAAAGAATAGAATCAGACAGAGGAAGTCATTTCACAAGCACTTTAATGAGTAAGGTGTGGCAAATACAGGGAGTGAAAAGAAAGCTACATGTTGCATACATATCTGCCTCTTCTGGTGGAATTGAATGTTGTAATAGGTCTGTTGTGGATATATTAAAGAAGTTTGTAGCAGAGGCAGGTTCCAGCTGGGGTTTACATTTACTGATGGCAATCAGATCAACTCCTGCCAAAGCAATGGGTATCAGGACCCATGAAGTATTAACAGGTAGGAAAATGGTGTTGCTGCAACACCTGCTATACAGGACACATGAGCAGACACTTGTAAGCACATCTACAGTTCATGAATACATGGAAGAACTGAAGAAGAATTTACAACACGCATTTGCTTTTGGGCAGCGGAATTTAGAAAGGGCTGCTGACAGTGCAAAATCATATTTTGATAAAAAGACATGTGAAAGAGTATTGTGTGGGGGATCAGGTGTATAAATTTAATTTTGGAAAGGGTAAATAGAAAAATTATACATTTCTGGCGGCATGGCAGGGGCCATTTCAAATTATAGATAAGGTATCTCCAGTAGTTTATAAAATGTGGAGAACTGAAGGTGAAACGGTAACAGAGCAATTTGTTCATGTTAACCAAATTAAGCCCTGGCATCCCAGACATGAGGTAAGGACGCTTGAGCGTGTAGAAACAGATCATGTCCCTTAAATACATGAAAGAAGACACATGAGTCTATTGATAGGGCCCAATAACAGAGTAATAAAATAGAGGTGATTGTTGTAATGGAATAGATGTAAATAAAAAGACTATATGTGATGATGATTAAAAGGGGGCAGAGGCTAATGAAATTATTTTATTACAAAGTTGAAATATGTTAAATGATCAATGATGCTTTAAATGTTTGTTTTCTCTCTAACATGTGCTTAAATTCAGAAAGCGAAAGAAAAAGGGTGAAATATTTTTGAGTATATAGATATTTTATTTTTGGTAAAAGGGTGAAATATGTATTGTTCTATGCACTTAATCTGTTTACTTTCTATTTCATTTAGAACATTAACCTGTATTTTGAGGTCAGAGGTCACAGAACCGGATGACACGGGAGGCGATGGAGTCTTGGAATCCACGAGGACGGGTTCTGGAAAAGCCCCGGGGGGGGTGAAGACCAAATCTATAATATGTCTCAGCGTGACGGCCTTCTTGTCAGGCAACATTGCCATGACTACAGACAGTAACTAATATCAGCACGAGAGCACGACAGTCGTGTTTGACTTCCACACGATCGCGTTCAGAGCTGATCGCACAGCGGTTATCAGGTAAGCAAATTTGCATTTACTGACAAATACCTACATGAAGGGGGTCACTGATTTAATAATTAATTGCTTTTTGAACCAAGTGCTTTCATTTTTACAGAGAACATTGGGCGTGATGAAAGGCAAACAGCATTCGCACGAAAGGTAGTTCCCATCCCTTCTTTGCACTGTTTTCACATTCTTCGCATGAATAGCAGACAGCTCGGACAGCAGAGCATTGTTGATATGAGAAACCAATATTTAGAGCTGCATACTTATCACACAATGGAGACAACACCACAATAATGTATATGCATGCAGAATCTTAAACTCACCACCACGTCATGAGGACTCAATGAGGGGAATCATTAAAGAAGAATGATATTGTTACATTATAGACTAATCAATTGACACTGACAAACCGGTGTCTGGTAACTATAATGGGATATATATGTTATATATTGAGAGATCTTTGAGGAATACATTTGCTGCAGTATTGGACTAAATACCCTTTATTTATGTGCTTTTTCTTTGCATTTTATGTGTCTGTCTTGTGGGTACAATGCTCATTACAATATTGTTTGAACATACACATATGTGGTTGCTATGAATTACACTTTGTCGAAATATACATGTTTTTATTCTGGCTTGGATTACAAATGTACAATTTTGTGTTGATGACTTACTTGATCAGACTAGGCCCTGACAAAGGACATTTAGACTAAAATGCATTGGCCAGACAGTCACATTTGTCAAATTGAGAGTTGAGATATTTACACTTTTTTTCTCTACAAAAAGAGAAGAGATTTATCATTATTACAATTTTTCATAAATCAAGAAAATCATGAAAGAATCAAAAATAACCCTGAGTGGGTAACGGTGTGTGGCCCACACCAATGGCTAATTAGCCTAGGTATTTTTTTCTCGATAAGAGGAGCAGTCATTCGGAGCCTTGTGCAGTTTGAGTAGCAACACCACCTCTCAGAAGCTCTGGCAACTGACCATCCCTCAGGCTGCGCTGATACATCTGCAGTAGGTTGGGGCAAGTTTCCCAGTTTAGTGTTTGTAAAATTCTGCTGTAAACCCATCTGTCCGGGGGATTTCCCATATGGGAGAGATTGTATTGCCCCAAGCAAAAAGAGTAGGCAACTCAGCCATTCCCGCTCCTTGTCTGTGCACCAGTATAGGGCTTTTCTACCCAAATATTTATTCACTGCTTGTTGAGGCACCCGAACCTGAGATGAGTATAATTGACCATATAACTGACAGAACTCCTGGACTATCTCTAGGTATGCAAATCTCTCTCTTCCTTCGCTATCTTCTAATGACAGAACCTGGTCCTTGGAATTATTCAATTTTGCAGCTTTGGCCATCAATATACCCAGTCTCTGCCCCTCCCCATATTGTAGAACTGCAGCTCTCCCCTGGAGAAATGTAACCTCTCTATGCACTAGGTCATTGACGGACTGCAGATGCTTTTTGATCTCTGCTTCTTCTAAAGGTGCCAGTTTGGATTCTCCCGCTTGTAGTCCCCTTTTGTTGGCCTTAACCTTTGTTATATCACTCCGTAATTGTTTTAATACCCCTGAATCTCTTAAGATATTGTCTCCTCCAGTTACACATTTGAAGCTATCTCCGTAGGGTCACAGCTGACTCCACTTTTCCAACATTGATTTAAAAAATGTGTCTATTACTTCAGACAGAGCTTCCTGGAGCACCACATTGGTAAATCCCTCACTCTTAAACACCTAGAGCGTATGCCTACTCCTGACCCATCAGTTCAACAGCCAATAACAGTGGGGCATAGTTTGTCAATGTGCGCGCTAGGATAGATGCCTCGTTTACTTTACCCATTAGTGTGTGGGAAACTAGGAAGTAGTCCAGCTGAGATGCAGAGTTGTGTACAGAAGAGTGGTAAGTGTATTCCCGTGCTCCTTGGTTTCTAATCCTCCAGGCATTGGTCACCTCCGACATCGAATACATGTCCTGTAATTTACCAGTCATCTTAGGTGCTGGGCGGTGGACTACCCCCGTGCGATCCATGCCTTGTTCCATATCCGCATAGAAATCTCACAATCATATTATCTCCCCAGGTGGTAATGTACCCCGTTGTTGATCGATCCAGTTCAATGCCTCCACTGTGTCTTGATTGGGGCCATAATAATTGACTAGGGTGTACAATTGATCTTGTATGATTCCCTGTACCACTAGGCTATGTCCCTCCACCATAGTTATCAGGTGAAACCCAATAGAATTATGAATGAGAATGCGCCCCCACCCTGGAGTATGAGGAGTAGGATGAGAAGTATCGGTGGCAACAACTCTTCCCATATTTTGATTCTGAATCCAGTGTTAAATGTGTCTCCTGTAGAAATGCAATTTCCACTTTGTGTCTCTGCATGTAAAACTGCACCTTGTGACCCTTGGATGGAAAATTTAGGGCGCTCACATTCCAAGTTATATTTCTAAGCAACCTAGACATTACTTACCTTCATCAACAGTTTGACCATATATTGCACATTTAGAACTGAATACATTCATGTGATATTTTGTAGTTCAATAAAACACAGTTGTTTACAACTCTTCTGTATACCTGCACCTTCAATCTCTCTCAATCCCCCCACCCACACAAGTCCCCCAGGCCCACCTTTTCTCTATTCCTCCTGAGTTGGAGCCAACCATCTCGATGAAAGTAGTCCAGTCATTGGACATTCAAGGTGGCAGCATAACTTTTTGCCCCACGATTCAACCCAGCTTAAAACCTCAACTTTAACTGTGCCTCCACTACCACCAGCAAACTGTTAGAGATTTTGTCAGAGGGCTATACCTAATCTCATGGTACTCTCTTATGGTGGTAAAATGATATAGCGTTATTATGGTAATGCCCTATACGGTGGGACAATGCTCCCCTCTATCACTGGGATTCTATTTAGGGTCAACTCTAAAGATAGATTACCAGGCTTATTACACTTGGAATCTTGATATTGCTAACTGTCACCCCCAGCAACATATCTACAAAGCTGGGCTACTGCCTTTGGCAGATCTGTTCATCTTTAAACATGCAGAGCTGAAATGCCACACTCACACTCTGTCTATCTACAGAACCCACAGTAAATCAAATGACACAACCCAAATACCATAAATGTATAAAAATATGTAGTGAGTTGTAAAGTTTATATTTATCATTGCAAATAAACTTACTGATCATGAAAAGCAACATTGAACAGCGATACAATTATCTGTGTGAATGTGGATCAGCAAGAATAAACAGCAAGGAAGATCATTTTAAAATGAAATGTATTCAATCGACTCTGACCTTGGGTTGTGAGATTTGGCAGAAGCCACGCTTAACAAAAACATGCAACCTCTTAGAAAACCATTTTTTTAAAAAAAACTTTCAGTCGGTCTGAAAATACATCCATTTGTACGTGAACCTCGCTTATCATAGGTATATTCACCTTGGGTGTGGGCGAGATTGTGCTCTGTTATCACGGGAACCCCTCTCTGTTGTCCTGCCAGCATGCAGAAGTATTCTGATCCCTGTACACTCTGGCAATCCAGATAGAAGGACATGACCTCTCTGGAAGGATGTCTGCTTCCCAGTCTACAGCCCGTCTCCTCAGGCTGCTGTCTGCCAGGAAAACCTTGCCCCTCTGCACTGCACAACTCTTGCCAGTCTCTTGCTCATCTGTATGCTGTTCGTCCTCAACACCCGTTCAATTTCCTGAATTTAAGTGCTATCCCTGTCAATTTCACTAGAACCTGCCTCTTTTCTTGATGCACACCATCACCCGATCTAGCCTCAGTATTTTCCCCCTCAAGAATAGTTTTGCAAATACATTTGCAACAATCATTTCCTGTACACAATGGTGCTTTCTGAATAGTGTTTTTTTTCCTTACAGTTTGTGCAATGTTGAATGAGATCATATAGCCAGTGAAATGCCTTTGCACATTTTATTTCCATTGCAGAAATGCACTTCAATTTCTACATGTCAACTGAGCCTGATTTGTACTGCTTTGTTAAAGACATATTACCAATTAAAGGGAAAGGGTAATTCAGGTTAGTATGTACACAGTGCAAAACCGACAGATTGCCTGTTTACCATGAAGTAGAACACATGCTTACTGCAAGAATATGCATTTCCATTTGTAATGTGCACCAGCCATTTCATTTCTGTATTTTCCACATGAATCCCCTTGCCACTATTTACTGCCTCCTCTTTTGTAATGTCATGGCTCACTTACTGCCTCCATATACAGTATCCCTACATATCCCTCCTTTTTCTACTGCTGGGATCCACTGGGATATCACTGCAGGAGAAACTAAAACCAACATTTAAAAAAATGTATGCACCTCCAATTGAAATGTCCATATTTGAAATAAACACCATACACATTGAACCCCATGCATCATAAATTACATATATCTCCCAGTTACATGCAAGAAGCAACATTTCCAATCATACATACATTAATGATGTTTCAACACATCAATAGATAGCATATATAGTTCAGGAAAAATGTTTTTTTTTCTTCTTTTTTTATCAGATCTCATCGTCTTTCATCAGTGGTCTGATCTAGGTAGACCCTCCCTCTTATTGGCTGTGAGTATTATATGAATCAACACAGTTCAATATTTATTTAAATGTATGGATATCTGGATGTTTCACAGCCATACTTTTGCACTGAATAGGAACTAAGGTCTCAGCTTTTGTCTTATATTGTATTTTAATGCATTAGTCACTTTGTTCGATATGGCGACTTTTCACCAATCGTGATATTGTTCTAATTTGTCATTGAGAATCAGACTGTCCATACCACAGATGCTCGCCCCGTGTAGTGAACACCATTGTTGTTTTTATATGGCCATACACTTGTATTGCCATGTTGCATTTATAGTGTGCATATATAGGGGGCCTTCACTTGAAGGCTTATTTTACTATACGGAAGCGGGCATTGTGGTTGCAGGGCAGTAGCAGCACACATTCGTTTTAGGGCATTTTATGCCACTAGCGGGAAGAGAGCAGCAGCGTGAAGACATTTTTTCTATCACGGTGCAGCATTCAATTAAATAGGGCGCACTAGCGCTTTTACTTGTGGTCACTTCATTTAATATTGTAAAGCAAGTGAAGGTGAAGGGCTGTTATGGATTATCGTCAGCTGGCATACACCCAGTATAATAATGGGGAATTAGGCAACTCACAAATGTGGGCAACTATGTATTTAGACACTGAACAATGGCGGATTTGTTGCAATCAGAACCATAGAGTTCTAAACAATTAACTGTTACGGTTTTTTTTTTTTCATGTTATGTAACTGTCAACTTTTTTTACGTTATGTAAACTGCACAGCTGTGCAGACCCAATCACCTTCAGTGCAAGGGTATAAAAACACAAGGAAACAAACGTTTGGAATCATACTAGCCTGAGGAAGCTTGCGAGTCAAGCGGAACACGTGGCGTTTTCCACCCGCTGTGGGTGAGTGCTGCATGACACCCGGTCTGCTTAGGTATTGTTATGTATGCTTTTTATACTATGTTCACTCTTTTTGGATAAATAAAATGAAATTTTGAACACAATTTGAAGTCTTGTATGCTTGGGCATTTTTTGGTAGGTGTTTGTGGGAGAGCTTTCTTCTCCCCAGCACCTTTACCCTTCTGTTTAACATATATATATATATATATATATATATATATATATATATATATATATATATATATATATATATATATATTCCATTTTTTACAATTACACCATTAACATTTCCAGACAACATACAGTTAAATGCAAAACAATAAAATAAATTAAAAACAAAAATAAACATGATCTGTTTTTAGTTCCTGGTAATCAGAATATACCAGACTGCACCTCTGGAATATCCTGTCTATCAAACTTTGCACTACAAATTCACATAACGCTATCATCAGCAGAACTCCTCTAATCTGGCACTCCATGGGATCTCCTCCAAAGGTGTCATCTTTATGGCATCTCAGGTTCCTTATCTTCACTCGTTTTTTTCAGTCTGGAGCTTTCCTGGGACCTCCGATCCCATGGGACCTTCCAGGGGTCCAGCGCTCCAAGGATCCGGCACTGCGGGTCAAGGAATTTTATTTTTCTAAAGTAAAAAGTAAAAAAACAAATTAAGTACCTAGCTCAACACTTTTCTTTATCCCTCTTCTGCTGGAATATCTGAAAATAAAATTGGATTATCATTATCATTGTCATTCAGCCATGGATATTAATATGCGCTGCTGGAACACCTGAAAATAAGTTTATCATTATACAAATAAAAAACATGCTTATCATATCATGCAACCAAAGTATTTTCAAAACATACACCTCCGCACCTCATATCTCTTCATACCAGAACCCTTAGTATTTTCCATATATTTTAATGTTTACCTTGATTCTCCAATTAGCTAAATGTTCACTCTGCACTTATTATTTTCCTTTAACTAGCCTCAACTTGCTCAATCCTTTTCACCTCATGTTTCGGGTAGAAAGGCTTGATTTGATTTACATAGACAAACTGTTCCACTGCCTTCTCACCCTACTTTTAACTATCCTGTACACCACAGGGAAGACTGTGTCTATTATTCTAAAGGGCCCTTGCCATCCTGCAATAAACTTAGAGTTTTTATGTTTTCTGTTCCCAAAATTAAATTAATAAACGTGATCTTCCACCTCATATTCCTTTACAGATGTTTTCCTATCATAATATGTTTGTGCACTATCAGAGGTCATTCAGAAGATTTTGCGGAACAAATGCAAAACTATGTTGTAAGTGCTTCCTCAACTCTTCCACATATTTGTGAATTGTGGAGGCATTTACAAGTGTTTGCTCATGGGTCCTGTACAGTAAATGCTGTCGCAACACCATTTATTTTCCTGTTAGTACTTCATGGGGGCTGAGATTTGTAGATTTAGCGGGAGTTGATCTGATGGCCATGAATACTAAAGGCAACCAAAGGTCCCAAATAGAACCTGCTTCAGCCACAAATGTCTTTAACATGTCAACAATAGAGCTGTTGTTCCTTTCCACCTCACCGGGAGATGAAACACGAGAGAAACAAGATCCTTCCACTATAAATTCTCTTTTCATCCTGATGAAGGCCTACCAACTTCAAAGCAACATAGATGAGCTAACAAATAACCAAAACACTGTTGTGTTGACTCTCCCTCCCAGTATTTAACACACACTGTAATAAGTTTTGTAATCTGATGCACTTTGTCTACATTTTCATTTGTTACAATGCAATCCCTTACTGATATAAGGGTGTTTATATATTTTGTATTGTGATACAGGCACATAGACTTGGATAAACACTAATGTATAATGTGGAGATACTGTTCTGACACTGATAAGAATCCTGTAAATACTTTTTAACAAGAACAATTTGTCATGTATTAAATCAGTGGATAAAAAAGGAAAAATTCTGTCTGTCCTAAAGTATTGTGTTGTTTAACTAATTCTATACAATATTGATTATGTTGTGAACATTGTAAGAGGTGTGTACACCGGTTTCATTCACCCTGGTCACTTTTCTGTTTGACTGCATAGCCTTACATCACGTCTCCTTTTCAGGCAGAGCATTGCAAAAGGCAATCTATTAAAGGGACGGGAGGATTGCTCAGGTGCAACTTCATCATCTTGGGAAAATGCCAGTCTATTGAAATGCATGGTGTGTGAAACAATGACTGTAAACAGGTGAAGTTATGCATTCTTTTTACAGTTGGTCCTTATGTCTTTATAATCAAGTTGTAAAAGCTAGTGGACATATTTTTGAAGTTCTGATTATTGTAGGTAGTGGTACTGCCATCAGGATATGAAATATAATGCTGCAAATGTCCTTGTCATGCTCAACGTGTTATTATAATTAAATATATATAGTGTCAGGGTGATTTATTACGTGATTTGTGTACTTCTCTAATTCATCTCTATAAAATAGAGTATTATTTTAGCTTTTGAAACTCAAATAGGTGTGAGATGAAACGTCATGTGTTGAATGGTCTGAATTGCAGACTGTGCTAAAATAATGGTTTCACAACTTAAGCAAAGTTTTGCAATACTGTGCCTTAACTGCTACAATGAGAAGTCCTTCCTTAGACAACCATTCACAAAGCCATTTGTTTTAGTGTTTGTGTTGTTTATGTCCTTTTACAATTTTAGATAAGAATACAGCGAATACATGGTCCGGGTATAGCAGTAATTACTTTAAAAGTTCCAAAGGTAGCAACACAAAAAAGAATTCACAGACTAATCGGAGAACAGAACAACAGTTTTGAGCAACCTCAAGACCATATTATGATGGTTGGTGCTTTACGTGGGGTGTTTTGCATTTCAATTGGCAGATGGACAGAGGGTGAATAAGCACACCAGAGCCCTACGGCAGACTGAAAGGTAGCTAGGAATCCAAGACGGGTTTTAGTAGACTATATGAACAGGACTTCGCAGCTAGCCAAGAGTTCTACCTGCAGACTGACAGGGTTTAGTAAACCAAGCCAGACTCAGAGAGAAGGGGCTAAAAAGCCAGCCTAGAGTCCACCAGACAAAGTTGCATGGATACAAAAATACACAGTACACTATGCAGAATGGCATAAACCATCTCAGAGTCATGCCACAAAAAGCCATCACTGAACTGAGTGCAATGTGCAGAATGACAGAGGGAGAAGGCATCTTTTCCGGGTCCACTAACTAGAAAGATGGCAGGCCCAGACTGCCCATGATCCACAAGGCAAATAACAAAGGCTTAGACATGTTTTTAAATGGTTTGTAATTGCGATTACTTTCGCAAGAATTGCAGAATCGGCTACCAATGTGGAATGTGCACTACGTTCAGGAGGACAACACATGAAATGTTACAATAAATGACAGGTCACCAACAGTACAAAGGAGCATTTTGTAACCACTGTTTAGGTTTTTTTGCATCGCCCCACTTTCAAGCAGGTTTTGCTAAACCAGATCATGAGCTCTATCTGCAATTTCATGCTTTTTGTGTCCAAAGAAAGAAGTGAGGCTGGTCTCAACAGTATACTACATCATTGCCTGTATCATCCCAATTTTTATGTTGGAATTGTTTGAAAAAGGTCCATCTCAACAAAATATTCCTGTGATACCCACCACGCTAGTGCTCATGTCAAATCCTTCAGTCTGTGTCAGTACATATTTTCAGTGTCCACAGTCCAGCATTATGTTCCTCCAAATTACCGCAAACTGTGCTCCACCTAGACAAATACACACATACACATAAATGCATGCAAACACACATCTTCTAAACATATATGTTTTCTTTGAATGAGCGCAGAAGCCAGGAGTGGTTAATTATTTACCATATGACATTAGAAAACATGAGATCTCCTAAAACTGCCTTACACATCACAATAGGTCCAAGACAGACACCGCCAGAATAGTGTATGTGATACCACAATTGCTTTTAGTCATAGTTTGAAAAAGGTGTGCATCATGTATAAAACATGTTCACATCAAACAATGCTCTGTAGAATTAAGGTGGTCACAGATTTTAGAGAGGAAAGGGCTATTCCTGCAAAGTTTGCCATGTCTGCTACAAGCAGCGTAACTATACTGCTAATTCAGGGATAGGGGATGTTGAGTATAATATACTTTTTGGCACGTGGTTCACTCAGACCTGACACACTTTTCTAATACACCCATGTATACAAACCACCACAACATGCAGGGCAAAGAACAGACAGCAGTTTTCAAAAATCAAAATATTTTAAAGAAAAGAATTTCAATGTCAAACAAGTAGGTCTCAAGTTTTACCCTGGTGATTACTAAAATCTATAGGTATACAACTCCATTGAACTCCAAATGTAATGTTACCTGTCTACATGAATCTCACTATCACAAGTCCACAAAACATTCACTTTCAATAACCAAGTCTTCCTCTAAATATTATGATATTCTATGAAGCACTAGGCATACTGCCATTTCTGTTTTGGATGGAGTTCTATTTACACATCATTAATTGTTCTTACTAGAACCTTTCAGTTGTTGCAAGTATGGTTTAATGTTTGATTTTCTCCAGCATCAAGACAAGTATGGTACAGGATAAAGTTACATCAATCAACATTCAAAGTACATATATGCACCAACTCCCTGTGCAGGTGTGGGATATTGAATGCATTAACTATGTAGAGGCCACTAGACATACAGACAATGGGCCTCATGGCAAGTTTGCCGGTCCGGAAACAAGGGTGCCTATTTCTGGACCAGCAAACTACTGGTTTGCCTGCCACAGCCGCTGTACCCGACAGGTCTGACCCTGCCGGGTGCAGCGGTTGTGGTAAGCAAAGCCATCACGGAAGCACCAACACTGTTAACAAGGGTGCTGGTACTTCTGTGTCCCTATTCCCATAGATTCAATGGGACTCTATGGGAATGGGGATTTACAAATTTACTGGCACCTGACTTCCTGGCCTCTGGACTCGTAAGGAGCACCAGGAAGTCAGGCAGTGGTACATTTTTACGGGTCCGGTGGCAACTCGCCAGTAGCACTGGAAGGGTTACCACCAGGCCTGTAATGAGGCCCAATGACTTGCTATCACTGTACTACATGTTAAAGCATGTACATGCAAAAGGTGTTGTTTTCATTGGTTCATGTAAGTTTGAATTCACAGGTATTGTTCTCAGGAAGCCATATATTCTGTTCCAAACCCACGTGTATCCTTTGTTTTCTGAATATGTAGGTGCAGTTCTCTATAGACATACAAATGTTATTATCATTGAGCCTGGATGAGTTCTTGCATTCATCGGGGGTGTCGGTGTGTTTGTGTATGAGTGTCTTTGTATGTGTGTGTGTGTGTGTGGCTTTCCTGGCATAGGAATGTATTCCTTTCTGTCCAGATGCATGCACAGTTTTAAAAAGGTACCACATGCAATGCTTTCAGTTTCTTTAAAGTTCTGAGCTGGAGATTTACTATTCTTTTGTAACAGATATTTAGTTGTAAACTCTCTTCAGTCCCAAACTACACCAGACATTGCCTAAGCATTAAAAAAACAGGAGCATGCAGATGATCTACTATGGTCTCTACTGGTTGTACTAACTGCATGATTTCATCTCAGATGATAGTACTTGCCATTGCGCTATGACCCACCACAAATACATCTACTTGCAAATAATACTTAACTTTGCACAGGCAATCCCTCTTTAAAGTGTCAGACAACATTATTTTGAAAACAATTAGTCCTTTAAAGGACAACCTCTCAATTTGCATATATATATATATATATATACACAGCCACGGTAGTGGCTGTGTACTTATGGTTAAATTGCTGTTTCCATAGGAAGAGCACTTTTTGGACAGCTTATAACTGCGCTCCCCCTGGACGAATCCACACCAAACTTTGCTAAAAAAGTATATGGGTCACTCTGAATGTTTTTGCAAAGTTTGGTGACATTTGGTCCAGGGGGGGAAAAGTTATAGGGGGGTCCCAAAATGTATTTTTTTCCCATAGACTGAATGGGGGGGAACTTTGCGCACGCCTACAGGTGAAACCGTTGGACGGATTGTTACCAAGTTTGCGGCAGGGGCAAGGGCTTAGTCCCTAAAGAGTGCTTTTGTAAATTTGATGCCAACCGTCCAGTAGTTTCCTTTAAAACAACCAAAGAATATGTCTAAATAAAAAAATTAGTGATGTCTATGTCCGCTGCGTGGTTACACTTCCCTGTTTGCTCCGCGGAGAAGATACCGATTGGCCAGGCGGGTAGCGTCATGACCGCGGACACGCGACATCTTCGACGATTAGCTACAGCAGGCCGTGATTTGCGTCAGAATTTGTGGATGTGCCCGACATCTTGGATCCGAAGACAGCGCAGTCGCTACCAGAGGCGAAATGCCATTTCGGAAAGTGTTTTGCTCTGCTAGAGTGCGTGGGGAGGATTACAGAGTAAGAGATGGGTTAAATACTGTACTTGTTTGGGCGGTAGGTGTTAATGATGTGTTTGCCATGCGAAATGGTGTTTAGGAAATTATTTTGATCTCCTATAGTGATTGGGGAGGTTCAGAGAGTAAGAGATGGATGAAATACTGTGCTTGTTTGGGCGGCAACTTTTAATGATGTATTCTCAATTGCTGCCTTGTTCAGGATATGTGTGCATCCAGAAAATGAGGGGTTTAATAAGGCTAGTATTTCAGTACGTGCTGTGTGCAGGCACCTTGAAAATGATCGAAGGACACGCGTGGTGTTAGTGACCATTGACATTGAGTACATGTCATTATTACATTCCATTTTCATATGGGTCTCTTATTGATTAGTACGCCACCATGGTTGTGACATGCTGTGGTGGTTGTGGGCAGGGCCTAGAGTTTTGGATGCATGGCCATAGGCCGAAGGCCATACTTCCAAAACTGTAGGCCCTGGCCACAACCACCGCAGCATGTCAAAACCATAGATACACCTGTACTATTGATTATGGATTACAGTAATAAGGGATGCAGGTATAAACCAGTGCACACCAACACACTGTAATCGCTATGAACATACAGCTAGGCATGCAGTCTCTGGCGAGATCAAGTGAAGCATACCACTCCTATCAATACACCCCTTCCACTGCACATCACTGAGGTGGTTGTGGGCAGGATGTAGAGTTTTGGCTGCATGGCTGCAGGCTGTAGCCCATATACAATACTTCTAAAACCCTAGGCCCAGTCCAGAACCACCAAATCATATTCTAACAATGCATACACCCGTAGTATAGGTTAGCATGTTAGATGGTCTTGGGGAGGGTGTACAGTGTTGGATGCATGGCCGAAGGCCATGCACCCAGAAACGACCTTATCAGCAGTGGAGTTATAAGGCAATGTACACTTATACAGTCAAATGTTTGTGCACACATATCCAAATGTCTAGGTCCAGTCCACAAGCACTGCAGCATATTAGACAGGCACGTTAGTGGCTGTGTTGTTATGGTGCAGTTGCAGTTTCCATAGGAAGAACAATTTTTGGTAGCCTTATACCTGTGGTACCCTTGCAGGGTCTGGTACCAAAGTTTGCAACAAAAAAAAAATCTAACACTCTGACTTTCTTTGGAAAGTTTGGTGATGTTTGGGGCAGGGGGCGAAAGTTATAAGGGGCAGGGGTTCTCAAAATGTCTCTTTTCCCCTTAGATTGAATGAGGGAAAAAGTTTGTGCCCGCAAACATGTGGCTCTTTCCCTGATTGGTTGTAGAACAGCGTGAAATATGTCAGCTTTCTTTTGTGGCTCACCTATCTTTTATTCATGTTTTACTGTACGCGCATATCTCCAGAAACTCATCCAAAAGAGGACAGCATTGGACTTGTCACAATAATAATTATTATATGTAATAATAATAATAATAATAATAATAATAATAATAATAAAATAGTATTTCAGAAGGTGACCTTTGAGGGGGGCAGAGTGGGATGTACAAAGTACAAACTGAAAAAGTGGACTTTTCTTTCACCAAAGTGATACGTTTAAATGGAAGTTTCTGCTCACTGTACCATGATTAATTACGGCGTGTGAGTTACAATGCTTTTGAAATTAAATTGCGGTCAGACTGGCGTCGTAAGTTTACAAAACTAAGGACACCATCTGCAATGTTTGCTGCAAACAGTGCTTCTGGAGGTGTATGGGAGTAGCAGTTCTCATAATTGGATTGCAATATGTTGCTTCAAAGAAAGAATGTATTTGGTTTCTCAGTGAAGGCCACATGAGTTGCTTTTTCGGTTGACCGCTCAATACGCCCATGCATCCGAGTGAATGTATAAGGGGCAATTGTTTTTTTACCTTTACCGAAAGGGAAAGTTAGTAGCAATTCACGGAATGAAAGGGTCAAAAAAATAGCAATTGATAAGGTTATGTTTTAAAAAGGTTGAAAGGGACTTGCAATATCAGTATATGAAGATTCTTCGATGCACATACATTGGTGTGTGACTTGCACAAACAGAATGAAGGCAGTAAATATTATATAAGTTTATTTTTGCCCACTTTACAGCCACCCGCGCTTTATTGTACCATTACCGCACATCTAATTGTGCTAATATAATTGCTGTATTATCTTTATGCACTGTTAAATTGTTCCTGTAACGTTGCAGAGTGACCAGGTTGTACGTTTGTAGTTTATGAGTGCACTCATCCTTTTTTAGCATTAATATTTTTTATTTGAAACGGTAACTTTGTCCTCGTAGCTTTGGGTGTAAGTTTTCACATTTTGTTGGTATTCTTTGAAATGAGGAGACGTATTTTTTTTTAATTGTCCTTTATATTTAATTTCATAAACAATGTATCCTCTTCCTGTGTAGTTGGTAATTTTTTTTCCTCTTACGGCTAGGGTGGCCAACTGTCTCGGATTTCAGGGGATTGTCCCACAATTAGGTGCTCCATCCTGCGGTTTGCAGAGTGGATGTTGCGGGACGCAGGTTGTCCCGAGTTGCGTTGGAACAACCTGCCTCCAGCACAGCCACTCTGCAAACTGAAGGGGTCATGTACACAGCACGGTACTGCCGCCTGCTGCTTTTTTTGTCCGCCGGCTCTGCAGCCCTGGCTCCTTTTGTGCCTACAGTTGGAACTGTAACGCTCTGACACCTGGCTTCATTGAAATGCTAATGCTTTGTTCCTGGGCACGTGATGGGCATGTTTGCAGTGAAAAAGCGTGACCATCGCCTCCCAAGGACAAACCATTTGCATTTCAATTAAGCCAGGAATTAATAACCATTGAAAAAAATTACATTTACAAAGGGGCGGCCCAAGTGAATGACGTGACGTCATGACTGCCTTGTGGGCAAGTGCCCCGTGACAGACTATCAGAGAGTTGGCGACCCTACTTACGGTGCATGCAAAATGTTGCCATTTGTAGCTTGCTACTATAGGTTCTCATGGAAATTAGTAACATTTTACTAACTTGTCATGTTTGAACACATACATTTGTGTTGCACTTCGTACATTTTCTGTGTCTTTTTTGAAGTTGTTTGGTAGAGGGTGGTTATTGACACGTACTTTCTGTAACTTTTCCCGCCTAGTTATATCATGCCATACTGTGTCTGCCATGGTTCACAACTGCCGAGTGAGGGCTTCTTCGGACGGCAAATGCAACTGCTGGTGAGCGGTTGCCTGTCCATAATAATTATGTGGAATGAGACTGTAAGCCCGATTTGTCCGTTTGCTGAACTAGCTATTCGGAGCAACGTCACTTCATTTATGGTGCTGTAGGCTCCAGGTCATGACGACTTCTGGGAAATAACTGTGGAAACAAAGCAACTGCTTCAACGAAGAGTTAAAACATTTTGTATGGCAAAAAAGCAACATGCTCCTCTTCTTCACCATTTCCTATGCCGACCTTCCAATCATTGTTATGATCGTATTGAAAATGGGCTTACTCCGATGGACTCTGCCAGTTTGTTGTTAAATAAACCTACTTTGCAAACTCTATAATGTTCACGTTTTCTTTTACCTTCCACTGTATTATTTCCAAATGTAAGTTATTAGGTGGTACATCGCTGTATGTTTATTTACAAGTGTTGCGTCACGTCACATACTTGTGCTTTGAGCAGCCTACCATGGAAAGGGAAGAGGGCGTATGTATGCAATAACCGCCTTCCCTTTCTATGGCGGCCAACTTGACAGAGGATTTTGTTTTGTAATCCAAACTGCCAAAGCCGCCCCGGATTACAACAAGTAGGCATACTTTTCAGTATCACACTTTACCTCTCCTAATTTAGACTATTATTGGCAAAGCTTATTTAGCCTATGTACTTTACTGATAAATATGCTGTACTTGGAGTGTGTGCCATTTTTTTTTTCGTACACTGTGAAAGGCCATTATTAATGCATTATTTCCTTTTTTTATGGGCTCCTTTCTTTTTTGGCACGGCAGGCAATAAGGCAATTTGCGAACAGCAATGAGCAAAAAGGCAACAAACGGTAATATGGGTCGGTAGGTGTACGGCGACAAATTTTATCCATTTGTTATGTGTAAGGTAGTGCCACTGTTTCTTATGCTTTCACATTACACCACTGCTGCTGTTTCTCAGGGAGGAAGGATGCCTTTAGCTGATGTGTTTTTCAGATAGCTACAACGTTTGCTACCGATATATAATGTGTAGTGCATTGCTAATCACTGCATACCAATAAATGTTGGCGTTGTGTAGGGCAAATGTTGGAGGAGGACATTGCTACATGATTATAAAATGTATTTCCACACTGCCCACGAGGCATAGATCGTACAGTTAAGTTTGTACTGATTCTGGGACATGTCACGGTGTAGTATGCTAAGACTAGCACCCAGGACATCAAAGATGACATCACAAATGTCATTGATGACATCACTGATGATGTCCCATGTCTGGCTCACTCTTTTTTCCTTTACTGATATATCTAGTTCAGTAACAGTGAGGAACTAAAAATTCCAAAAAGTAGTATATGTGTTTCTCCAAAAAGTAGTATATTTCGGCAATTGCCCATTCGTGGGTGCCAGACCCGGATGCAACTCCGGCGGCAGCCGTGCCGGTTTTACCAGCACAGCTACCGCCAGGGTTGTAATGAGGCCCACTGTTTCAATAGTACCCAAAGGGGTGCTTTGTGTTAAAATGTAAGTAAATAGTGATATATTCAGCAACAATGGTCAAAATTACTAACTGCATAGTTAAGTAACTCATCAAACTGGTCCACAATGGCCAAAATGGTGGCCCATTTTCAGCCCACACTAGCATTTTACATTTTGGTACAGGCATTGCCCTATAGCCCAGACCGAGCCTGGCGGCTCATCCATTATGGAGGAGCTAAGGAGCCAGGCCAGTGAAACATTGAGCACTCCCTCAGCTGCCTTTGCCAGCTGATGGCGTGCTCCTGGGCTGGCTGAACTGTCAAAGGGAAAACTGTTTCCCTTTGACAGTTCAGTTTAGCTCCCCAGCTGCACATGCTCACTGAGCCATTCAATGGCTGGGGCGTTTTTCTTCGCCAGCATTGCATAGCTCCTTGAAAATGCTGGCTGGGGCACTGCATGTCTGTATGTCTGAGGAGGAGCTCCTGCGCCTCCTCGCACATACGGACAGAGCAGCCATGAACAGGGCGTTTCAGCAACCACACGCAGGCCAATGCAGAAGGTATTCACTATGCTCGGTCCCTATGGCATTTTTGGGGGAAATAGTTATGTCCCTCCACTTAAAAAAATCACCAGCCTCCACTGGCCCTCAGACTGTGTTGGAAACGGGATGGGGGAACCCACGTACTATGGTGGGAGCACAATGGGATAGTGGTGGGAGACAAGTGGGGAGAGCCCAGGGTGTGCTATGGAGTGCAGAGAGACCAGGGACTGGGTAGGAGTGGGATGAGGGAGCCCAGCGACTATGATGGGAGCAGGTGACGTAGCTCGATATATACTGTCCATTTAGCATTTCTGGGGGGTCCTGACCTGCCCAAATTTTGATCAGGGGACCCCGGCCAAAAAAATTAAAAACCACTGGCCTAAGGTGAACTGCCCTGACGGCACTAAATCATATACCCTGCCCCTGGGCCTCACATCACCACACCTATTGATATTGTCTGCCTTTCTCTGTGACGTTCCTGAGCAGCGTACCCAAACGCGCCCAGTCATCACGTACGTGACGTGACGCAGAAACCGAAAATCAACACACAACTTCTCACAACACAGCACGGCACAATTCGGAATACTAAACCGTACTTTAAAAAGAAACAACAAGACTGTACATTTGGTAAAGTACTTTTATTTCACTATAAACGCTCTGACAACATCCGACTATTGCCATATTCAATCAAATTTGAAATTTCTTTCTTCGCTCTCAATCCAAAATGTTTATCGTGAGTCACTCGTTGTTCTTTTTGCGTACACAAGGTGTTCGTTTTGGATAAAAGAAGCGCTTGGGTCGCACAGTGAATTCCAGGGCTTGTGCATCAGCTTGAGGCTAGACCACCGTAAAGGAAGTTATGTTGCTCCTAATCGCTAGTACAGCGTAAGGGCATATCTGCCCTTGCCGATCAGCCCAAAAAACTGTTAAACACATCCAGTTGTTCACAAGTAGCTGGAGCTGCCGATTAAAAAATCTGTCAGTTGGCATCTAGAATCTCTGACAATCACAAAATGGCAAAATGTACCGGTTTCATAAACATAATAGAAATATGTCTCACTAGCCGATCTTTATTGCAATTTGCTTCCGAGAACATTGCTATGTAGTATGATCAACTCTAAACGGGATACGAAAGCTGCCGCTACAATTCTATGTGCTCATACATGGCATTTTAATGAAATATTAGTGTTGAACGTGGGAGAACTGAGTAGTGGTCTACATGCATATCAATGCTGGCCTGCCGATCTGGACGGTAAAAAGAACATTACACACAAAGGTTATACTTGCGTTTCATTGTAATATGCTGCACAGAACAAACGACTACAATGTAACCCACAAATAATGCTCAGATAATGTTAAGTTGATGCTCGTTCGAGTATAAAATCATCCAAAATGAAACTTACATTACATTCACCATTTCCATTCTCTTGGCTTAACTCAGACCATAAGGCAGACTCCGTTCGCACCAACAATTTTTCATAAACTGAATTTACATGTTCCTTAGTCCACTTTTTGAATACATAACCTTATCATATCTCTACATTATAACAACCCTCCTTCATTCAATTCCATTCGGAATGGTCCCTTTCTCTCAAGGTCAAAAAACAATTGAACCTTATACTGTGTGTCCGATGCGTGGGCTTCCTGAGCTTGCAAAAAAAAATCAAAGCTGGTGACCTTCATGCAGAATCAAAATACATCCTTACTTTGCAACAACTTGCCACACCGCATCCATGAGAACTGTAAATCTCATGCACGTGCAGGTGGTCTTTGCATCAGGCAGTGCAGGTGGCTGCCTGAGGTGCCAACTGTAGGGGGCGCCAGTCTGACTCCATTATTACTTTAATTACATTTTAACACAGACATGAATAGCCCTTTCTTTGTCGCGTTCTGGCTGTAGCACAACAACATCAATTTATAAACATCAAGCGTTTTATTTAAGAGTGTATAATAACCTGAAATTACTTCTATTTAATATTAATAAATATTGGGCAACCAAATGTTAGGCGGAAACCTGTGCAGTTCCCTCTGGGACCACTGCAAAAGATTTAGGACTACAGGTGTTTGGCAGTAAACCCACTTGGTAGCAGTCTGTACACACAGATTCACTTGGTATCTGTGGCTGAGCAGTCAGACTTCCCTCAAGAAGAGTTAGGCAGTATTTGGAGTATACAAAATAGGGCAATTTACACAGTAGAACAAGCAAACACGGAACAAGGCTTCGGTGTAAAGATATATAGTTATTTATTTATAAAAACAAATCTATGGAAAACACTCTGGCACTAATACGGCAAACAACTTCAATCACAATTACTATAAGTAAATCAATCCCCTAACAATAGTTCGACAAGTCTAGGTTCAACAGCACCACTTATTTGCAGACAGAGGTGAAAGCTTTAACCTAGATGGCACTCTAGTATTCGTTAGGGAGAGAAAAGGCAGGGTATGAAATCAACTCGGTACCAAAACCTTTACGAACAAATGCAAGGCAAGTAAGACAGGGTCTACTGTAGATCGCAAAGTTCAGAGGCCAGGCCCACTCGGAGAGAGGCAAGGTGATATGTCCCACAAAGTATCACAGTGGAAATGCACTTCGAGTCTTTGTCGCAAATTGTTATAGAAAGATTGGACCAGTTCAGAACAGAAAGTTAAGAAGGCTTGTAGGCGACCCAATGGAGAGGTGAGGATTCAGACACCTCACGCTAACCGACACAAGGGAAGCCAGGCGGACACGGTACCTTGTTTGTGGAGAGACAGCTCCGGCTGGGGCAGTAGTTCCTGGTGGTGGATGCACGTCGGGGCTTTGCCAAGAGAAGAGATGATTTCGTCGTTGAAGGAAAGTTGAAGATCGTTCCACCACCAGGGAAGATACCAGCCGCGGAGTGCTCCGTCACAAGGCACCACCTTTTGGTTGCGGTACAGGGGTTAGTGGCTATCTGGTTGCCGGGGTGATCTGCATGGGCAATTTGACCACTACGTCCTGGAACGAAGAAAACGCAAAGGGGACTGGTTGTTCCCACCAGTCAGGGGAAGAAGACTCTCCAGCCGGGAGATCTCCTCTGTCGTTGGGAAGTGGTGAGTCGGTTCAGCAGGGTTCCACCGGAGGTGTCGTCGTTGCAGGTCGGCTCAGCTTTAACCTCGTCAGATTCTTAGGTCCTGTGGCGACTTCTGAAGATCCAGTCCCAAAAGCCCTGCTTTTATGCAGAAAACCCCCATTCATTCAGCCTAGCTGTCAATCAAAACATGCTAAGTGGTGAGCGGGGTGGCTCACCACTTGGGCCAATCACACCAGAGTCCGACTTGAGTTGGCAAGGCAACTCAGTCCAGGGTGCCTAAACCCCATCCCACACCCCCTGTGGTACCCATACAGAATGGCACCACTTTGGAGGGCCTCTGTGCCGAAGCCCACCAAAAGTGGTACAAAGGGCTCAACCTTTGGTTTAGGAGTCACAGAGACAAACACAGATGCCATTTTAAAAACCGAGTTATGGCAGAAAATACCAACCGATAGATTTATTTAAGATAAATAAACCGATGGTATGTTAGAGATTAACGAGAAAAAGTATTAACCTCCAACAATGGGAAGAATCCCATAGGGTTATATTTGGGGTCGAATATAACAAGTAGTTTCCACTGCCACCAGCCAAAACCCGACGAGGGGGGACGGGACAGTGCCCCCTCGAATAACAGACCCATGAGTAATCGAATTACCCCTACTAGTACATCCACAATAGGATGGTTTGTACTAGTTCTGTTAATAAATTTAGGTCTAGTAAAGCCAATGGTGACTTTACATGCCCGGGGAGACAGTAGTAAGTCCCCGGGTATGGAGTCTATGGTGGGGATCCTCTAGGATGCCCCAGTGTTACGGCATGGAGGGTGCGTTGCAACACACATAGCAAAACATATGAGACCCTATTGAGTAAAAGACCCCATAGCCCATAGAACACATTGACATTCAAAGGAATTAACCACATTCATGTCCAACAGTGGGAGAAAAAGAGTCTCACTCTTGGCAGGATGGAAAAAAACAAACTCCAGAAATCCAGCAAAGCTGCTAGGGGACTCACTAGGTTAGGAAATTCAGCCTAAACAGAGAATTCTTCCTAACACCAATATAAACAATATAGAAGAACGGGCATTCGGAATGTAGTATTACTCTGTAATACCACAAGGTAAGGTTGGCGATGCAGACTGCAAAAGCAACAATCCCACATGGGGCTATTGCTAGAAACACTTTGACTCTTTTTTGTGTACCCTCTACTTCAATGTTGGAGTAGGGCGCATTCTGTCATTGCAAAGTTTCCTTACCTCTTAGCAGTGGGTACTGTATCACTTCTCTGCACAGTGCTTTTAGCCTGCAACCTTCACTAATTTTCAAGTTGATTGTATTATTTCAGTGACAACACAGATGGTGAGGCAGAAACGTAAATGGTGGACTTGAAAACATAGATTGTAAGTCAATCAACCACTTCTTCCGTTCCTGCACAGGACTGTTCACAAACATCCTAACTGTTGGCACTTTCGCAACAAAAAAACACCTGTGTTCGTGGACACCAAGCACGGATCCAAGATGGCGGGCGTTTCCAAAAATCTGACGCACTTCACGCTCTTGACCATCCAATCGGGGACACATTGCATGTCCGCGGACATGACGCGAGCCGATCTGCCAATCGGTGTCCTGCCCGCGGAGCGAACAGGGAAGTGTGTCCACGGAGCAGACATAGATATCACACATTTTTTGTGGCCTACTTTTTGGTAATTTTAAAATAAACTACCGGGCGGATTTTCACCAGATTTACAAAAGCACGCTTTCGGGACCAAGCCGCTGCTCGTGCCACAAATTTGGTGAACATCCTTCCAGCAATATAGGCTGTAGGCATGCGCAAAGTTGTTTCCCCATTCAGTGTATGGGACAAAAATACATTTTGGGAGCCTCCTATAACTTTGCCCCCCCGGACCAAACATCAACAAACTTTGCAAAAAACAAATCAGAGTGGGCCATATACTTTTTTTGCTAAGTTTGGTGTGGATTCGTCCAGGGGGAGCGAAGTTAAAAGCCACCCAAAAAGTGCTCTTCCTATGTAATTAGTACTTAATCATAACTACACGGCCACTACCGTAGTTTTGTTGCATGATGTCATGCAAATATGACCAACGATCATTTGCGCCAGCACTGCTAACTGGCTGATAACCAGAGTGCTTTTTTCCTAAATCTGAGATAAGAACCACCTGACCCTCTCTTTCCAAATAACCCATTTGTTCAGCCTTATTTGTACGACATGGCATCACAATCTGATAAGGAGAATGCTCGCCGAGAGCAAGCACAATCTCAGTTTAGTGAAACACAACCAGTTAATGGGCCTCATTACGACCCAGGCGGTAAGTTACCGCTGGGTCGTACCTTTACCACCATGGTGTAAACTATGTTTACGCCATGGTGGTTGGCGGACTTACCGCCCCATTCCGAGGTTGGCTGGGCGGTAAATCCCCATTAACCCATTTACCCTTCCCCATTCCCATTTTTGCCCCATAGGGCATAATGGGAGTGGGGAAGGCGTTAATTACGCCACCGTAAATTACGGTGGCGTAATTAACAACAAGGTCCCTTAGCGCCATGGATTTTAACACCTGCTAAAAGCAGGTGTTAAATCCTCCATGGCGCTAAGGGACCTCGGAATCAGGCGGTAAGGGTCGGCGCTTTTTACGCCGCCGTAAACCCCTTACCGCCTGGGTCGTAATGAGGCCCAATGTAATTAACAGGATTTCTACACAACCTAACCTTGGGCCAAAAGAAATAAATGAATTAAACTTGCTAAAAGAACTTGAAAAAAAACAGAAAAAAGAAATTAGCAATTGGTAGGAGGAACACTCTTTGCAAAACTATGTGGATGTCAGGAGAATTCCACGAGGCTTAAGAATATTGATTTCGCCATTGTTTGAAGAACAGGACCCCAATATGCTTAAGGAATGGCGGGATTCAACAAACTCATGTTCAGGACAATTTCTTAACATCTTAATTAAATATTCAAGAATCGATAGGCAGAAGATACTGGCAAAGATAGAAGAAATAAATTAACTACTTTTCCAAATAACACCAACTGAAGAAGGAAATAAAATCAGAGCCAGTATAGAAGAAAGTCTCAAAACATATGAAGAAGATATAAAAATTGTGAAAACAATGGAAATTCCTTCGCGACAAAGAAGACTATGAAAGGGGGAAGGTTTACACCTTCGCCCGCCAATTCGACCATTTAAGAAAAAACATATCAGGTCAAAATACGCAAAAGAAATCCGGAACATCGCCCCCAAGCAAAAGCGATGCAGCTTCTAGCTCTGACGTAGATTCTACTGCTAGTGAGAGTGACAACTAGCCCAAAAGAACAAATTTTTTAGACAAAATGAGAATGTTGGGATTAGACGGATGCAACCACACCAAAAAGGCTTCAGGAAGAGGCAAGGGAAAAACACGAGGATGTGGAGGCAAAGGAAAACCCAGAGGGGGCAAAGGAATAAACAGCTTAGAGACGGATGGGAACACAAGAACTCGCTCTGGCAAGAAGAACACAAAATGAGCGATACGAACACAGATAACAGCATTATTAATTTGTCTAGACATCAATTGTCCGAGGAACAAATTAAAGTACTTAAACATGGATTTAATTTTTGTCCAACGGCCAGCTATGATTATGCCAAAACAAGAGTAGACTTTTACAAATAGATGTGGAAGATAAGATTTAAGAAATTTTTCATCATGCATCCACCCAAAGAAAATTCTGGCAAGTGACCGCAAGGTAACACAACAGTACCCATTGAAGATCTGGAAGGGTTATTAGATTTGGCACAATTGGAACTAATGGTACAAACCAATGAAAATGAAAACAAAGTAACATTGGAAATGCTTGAAATTGGCACAGACTGGTCAATCAGTAGCAATCTGAAATCTAAATCCAAATTGAACCCTTTGTTTCAACCGGGGGTCACCTAGAGGCATTTCAGAATTTGGTAATTCATGACCTCAAAGAAGCTATGTCGAAGAAACTCGTAAAATCAAATTTATCACTCAAAGAAAAACAGACCTTACAAGAATTACAAAATATAAAGGATATTGTAATTGAAGCCTCCGATAAGGGGACCAATATAGTAATTCAGAACAAAGACGACTATATCAAGGAAGCTTATCGACAATTACAAGATTCCAGTTGCTACGAAGAATTGGCCATTAATCCATCTGAACAAATCACAAATAAAGTAAAGTGTTTACTTGACAAATGGCTGGACCTAGATATTCTCACCGATGATGATTGCAATTTCCTATTTAACAAATACCGCACAATACCTACTATTTACTTCCTGCCAAAGGTGCACAAAAATCCTTCACATCCACCTGGTAGACCCATTTTCACGCTAAATGGGCCAGTTTTGGAAAACATGTCCAAGTATATTGATCAGACCCTCCTTCCGTTAGTATTTACCTTACCATCATAAATACGGGACACAAAGGATTTCCTCAGCAAAATCAATGTAATCACACGGGAGGAGGATTATATGTTTGCAACACTAGACGTCGTGTCATTATGCTCATCAATCAGACACTGCGATGGTAAAATCGCGTGCAAAGATTTCCTGGACAGCAGATCACTGAACTATCTTTCGCATGGCCAGATGATTATGGAAATGATAGACTTATGTTTAACCAATAATGTCTTTTTATTCAATAACAAATTCTATAATCAGCTAAGGGGCACGGCCATGGGAACTAGCTTTGCTCCACCTATGCAAATCTGACAATGGGTTGGTGGGAAAAAACAACAGTATGGACTGAAATCAACAGCAAATACACCGATAGGATGGTTCTTTGGCTAAGATTTATTGATGATCTTTTTATCCTATGGAAAGGAAATGATAAACACTGGTTTAACTTTGTGAAAACTTTAAACCTGAACCTACACTTTGCAGAAATACATAGTCGGAAGTGAATCATCTTCCTTGATGTGGTAGTAAAAGTAAATCAACATGAAATAATTCCTGAACTCCATCGGAAACTGACTAGCTCCAATATGCCACTATTAGCAATCAGTAACCATCCTACAGCTTTGAAGTGGAGTATCCCATATGGCAAGTTTGTTATAGTTTGACAAATCTGTTCAAATTTGGACTGCTTCGATAAAGAATGTAGACTAACTGCTACAAACTTTAAAAAACAAAGATATCCAAAAGCCATATTGGAAAGAGCGTATCTAAAGGCTCGAAATTTGAATCGTACAGAACTACTTTTAACAAATCAAGCTCTGGAAGAAACTGATAAAGAAAAAGCTATTCGGCTCATCTTAACGTATGGCACATATTCCGGTGCCATACGCATGATACTCCAGTGACATTGGAATGTGTTACGTTCGGATGAAGTTCTGGCATCACACCTAGGTGAAAGGATCAACATCACGTATAGAAAGTCTTGTTCCATTAAAGATCTACTTGTGAGTAGCTATATGCCACCTGTAACTAAAACACCAAACACCGGTACATGGCTAACCGGTAGCGGAAATGGTTTCTTTAAGTGTTCAAAGTGTAAAGCCTGCTAATACGCCATTAACAGTACCACCTACATACATCCAGTATTGGGCCATACGGTGGAATTAAAGGCAAGAATTACATGCAACACAGAATTTGTAGTATATGCTCTCATTTGCTTGTGCAAGTTATGGTATATTGGAAGAACTATTGGTAAGTTAAAATTGAGAATTTCCCAGCGCATGAGAGCAATCAAGAATTTCGATGTTGCATATCCAATGTCAGTACAATTTAAAGAAGTACATGGAGGCAAAATTTAAAGTTTTAGATTCTTCGGTGTACATAATGTGAAAGAAAACCCCAGAGGGGGTAACCGAGAATTGGAACTTTGACAAATGGAAACAAGATTCATTCTAGATTTTGAAACCAAAAAGCCAAATGGATACAATTTGGACGAAGAATTGTGCACATTTTTAGGAACTTAAAATTGACATACAAGTCTGAAGCAAGCGTGGCTGTTTCTAATATCTTCTTCTCCCAACAGGTCTCTATCTGCGTCAATATATAGTATGGTTAAGAATTATCAAAAGAAAAGGAAAACAATTGTGTTCCATTGTCAAATAGCAAATTGATGTTGATGAAATTGTCAGAATTTTTGTTTATAGTTTGGTTGTACCTTCACTTCAGAATTTTACAATAATGGCAGGTGCCATATTTTGTTTTTATTTGTGATTAGGTGGTAAAGCACAGTCTCATGTTGGTTTCTTATTTGGAACTTTTTAGTGTTGCTAAATAAGAGTCATGACATATATCCATACGGTTGAGAAATGCAATACTGGTGATAGCTGGGAACCTAAGTACAAATATAAGATTATTGTCGAACATATTAAGTAAAGCTTAGTCTATTCTATATGATACTTACTATATATCGGCACCAATGATAGAGAGCATCCCATCTTAACACCAACCTTCATGGCAGTGATAATGATTATGAATGATGTATTGTACGATACATAATTTAAAAGAAGGCACTAAACACTTTTACATTAGAAAAGAACAAATATTGGCAGCTATGTTTTTGTTTTCATGCACTTAGCACTTTATAATTGCAAGCGGAAAAAGAATTGATGCTATTTTTTTGCCAACTAATTAAGCACCTTCTTACGCATTATGCACTTTATTAAGGAAACAGCGATTGTTGCTGTCATGGTTCTTATGCACTAAGAACTTTAAAATTTTAATGAAAACAAGAACAGTATTGTTCACCTTATTTAAATGCATTTAGCATTCTATGATCATAATGCCGGAAAAAAACTGTTGCTTTGGTTTTATTTACGAGAAAATCACTTCTCAAGTGTTATATGTTTTCATTGGATCTACAATAATTATTGTGGTCATGGCTCTGATGTATTTTAGTAGCACATAAGAAATTGTCCCTTTTTAAAAAACTGTATTTTCTATACAGGAAAATAGCCTCTGAAAATGGCTAATCATATTTGCCAGTGAGAAAACATGCCATAATTAAGCTTACACAAGCGTACCACTATTGGTTAAGAAACTGGCTTAAAATGGCCACCATGGTATTCGTGTGTAAAATAACAAACAGAATGCATTGAACGTGGAGAAAAGAGGAAATAGACCTAGGACAATTGTGGAGTGGAAATCATACAAACCATAGAGACTAAAAATGTGAAAGAGGATATGTATGACCTTGGTGTTTGAAACATTTGTATGAAAACAAGCAGCGAGCACGCTACGAAACGTGTCATACAAGCGTTCTCCTTTTTATAATCCTTTTTAATGGTTGAATAATTAAATACATTTTGGATATTGCGAGAGGAAATAACTGAGTCAGGCTGGTTCTTGAAGTTTCAGCGCAGTACAGCACAGTGGATCGATTGGAGTGCAGATCCTCCTTTGGGGCGCCGAAGGTCCGGCTGTTGTCCCCTCTTTTGAAATTTTCAAATATATATATATATATATATATATATATATATATATATATATATATATATATATATATATATATATATTTATATTTACTAAAAAAAACTTTGTTAAGGGGACGTTATGGTTAAGTTGCGCTACTGAACATCTGTGAAATTCACTAAAAAATCTTTACAAGCGTGCCATAATACAAACGTGCCATTATGGTTCCAAGTAAAATCAAAAAGAAACTGAAATTCCCCAGTTATGTTAAGCTAAACAACCATAACTCACGCCACCACCATGCACTGCTAAGACTAGCACCCAAGACATCAAAGATCACATCACAAATGTCATTGATGACATCATTGATGACATCACATGTGCATGTACCTTTCATGAAAAGTCTGTACAAGGGATTCTTATTGTAATGTTAATAAAAAAAGTGTCAAGGATCATTGGAATACATATCATGAGGTACGTAGTGCATTAAGCAATGCATTAATCCAATTAGCATTGCATTATGAAGTTTTTTGCAATATACAAATGTACACATGTAGTAACATACACATAGTGTGTAGCAGACATGATGGAGATGCAATGTTAATAATTGTGCCATGTTAAGTACTAAAATTATAAATGCTTTCTTATTAGAGTTTTGCATACTGTGAAACATAAATAAGTACCTAATACAGCCCACTTACTACATTATTGCATTATTGCACACAAAACACAGACAACAACACATACAAATATGAGCATATACTAGGAAAGTGAAGTAACCGACTAATTATCTTCATGCACAGAAATGATTGCTCTGCTTCAAAGCTACTACTTCTCTATGTATAACTATCACATATTGTGACTAGGCCCTAAGAAAAGTAGTGTAAGTGCAATGTGTATGAATATGAGCATATCCAGGGAAGGTACAGTAGTATATAAACAACAGTACTATAAGACAGTGTTGATAACCTTACTAATCATCTTCATGCATAGAAAGCATTGCTGTTGGCCAAGACTGTTTTCCCTTTTGTATATGTTTCATATGCTGTAAGTGGACATTAAGTAAATTACTTTAAGAACATATTTGAAGTATAAGTGTACACATATACTACTTTTTTGAATTTTTAGTTCCTCACTGTTACTGAGCTAGATATATCAGTAAACAAAAAAAGAGTGAGCCGGGCATGTGATGTCATCAGTGATGTCATCAATGACATTTGTGATGTCATCTTTGATGTCTTGGGTGTTAGTCTTAGCAGTGCACGGTGATGCCGTGAGTTATGGTTGCTTAGCTTACAATAACTGGGGAATTTCAGTGTTTTTTCGGTTTTACTTGGAACCATAATGGCACCTTTGTATTATGGCACGTTTGTAAAGTTTGTTTAGTGAATTTCACAGGTTTTCAGTAGTTCAACTTAACCATAACGTCCCCTTAACAAATTATTTTTTTAGTGAATTGTACGGGTTTTAGTAGGACAATGTAAGAATATGGTTTTGTTAAGAAACAATTGTGTACTGCATGTCACAGATCTTCAGGAGAGCAACGTAACCATCACGTCCCTTTAGCAAGGGTTGTTTGGTAAACAGTATACACCTTGCAAAAAATGCCACATGAAGGTATGCTGGCATACTACACCGTGACATGTCCCAGAATCAGTACACACTTAACTGTACGATCTATGCCTCGTAGGCAGTGTGGAAATACATTTTATAATCATGTAGCAATGTCCACCTCCAACATTTGCCGTACACAACTCCAACATTTATTGGTATGCAGCGATTAGCAATGCACTATACACTACATGTCAATAGCAAACGTTGTAGTTATCTGAAAAAGACATCAGCTAAAGGCATCCTTCCTCCCTAAGAAATAGCAGCAGTGGTGTAATGTGAAAGGATAAGAAACAGTGGCGCTACCTTGCACATAACAAACGGATACAATTTGTCGCCGTACATCTACCAACCCATATTACCGTTTGTTGCCTTTTTGCTCATTGCTGTTCGCAAATTGCCTTATTACCTGCCGTGCCAAAAAAGAAAGGCGCTCGTAAACAAAAGGAAATAATGCGTTAATAATGGCCTTTCACAGTGTAAGGAAAAAAAAAATGGCATACACTCCAAGTACTGCATATTTCTCAGTAAAGTACATAGGCTACATAATCTTTGCCAGTAATAGTCTACATTAGGAACAGAACCATGTCCTACTGAAAATTGTGCCTACTTGTTGCAATCCAGGGCGGCTTTGGTAGTTTGGATCACAAAACAAAATCCTCTTTCAAGATGGCTGCCATACAAAGGGAAGGCAGTTATTGCATAAATACGCCCTCTTCACTTTCCATGGTAGGCCGCACAAAGCGAAAGTACGTAACGTGAAGCAACATTTGTAAATAAACATACAACGACGTACAACCTAATAACTTACATTTGGAAATAATACAGGGGAAGGTAAAAGAAAACGTGAACAAACTGAAAGAGTCCATTGGAGTAAGCCCATTTTCAATATGATGATAACAATGCATGTAAGGGCGGCATAGGAAATGGTGAAGAAGAGGAGCATGTTGTTTTTTTGCCATACAACATTTTTTAACTCTTCGTTGAAGCAGTCGCTTTGTCTTCACAGTTATTTCCCAGAAGTCATCATGACCTGGAGCCTACAGCACAATAAATAAAGTGACGTTGCTCCGAATAGTGAGGTCAGCGTACGGACAAATCGGGCTTACAGTCTCATTCCACATAAATATTACGGACAGGCAACCGCTCACCAGCAGTTGCATTTGCTGTCCGAAGAAGCCCTCACTCGGCATTTGAAAACCATGGCAGACACAGTATGGCATGATATACCTAGGCGGGAAAAGGTACAGAAAGTGTCAATAACCAACCTCTACCAATTTTTTTTTTAAAAAACACAGAAAATGTGCAAAGTTCAACACAAATGTACGTGTTCAAACATGACATGTTAGTAAAATGTTACTAATTTCCATCAGAACCTATAGTAGCAGGCTACAAATGGTGATATTTTGCATGCGCCGTAAGTAGGGTCGCAAACTCTTTGATAGTCTGTCACGGGACACTTGCCCAAAAGGCGGTCATGACGTCACGTCATTCACTTGGCCCGCCCCTTTGTAAATGTAATTTTTTTTCAATGGCTCTTAATTCCTGGCTTAATTGAAATGCAAATGGTGTGTCCTTGGGAGGGGATGGTCACGTTTTTTAACTGCAAACATGCCTATCACGACCACAGGAACAAAGCATTAGCATTTCAATGAAGCCAGGTGTCAGAGCATTACAGTTCCAACTGTAGACTCAAAAGGAGCCAGGGCTGCAGAGCCAGCGGACAAAAAAAGCAGCAGGCGGCAGCGCCGTGCTGTGTACATGACCCCTTCAGTTTGCAGAGTGGCTTTGCTGGAGGCAGGTTCTTCCGACGCAACTCGGGACAACCTGCGTCCCGCACAGCACTCTGCAAACTGCAGGACGGAGGACCTAATTGCGGGACAATCCCCCGAAATCCAGGACAGATGGCCACCTTAGCCGTAAGAGTACAAAAAATACCAACTACACAGGAAGAGGATAAATCATTTATGAAATTAATTATAAAGGACAATTAAAAAAAAAATTACATCTCCTCATTTCAAAGAATACCAAAAAAACATGCAACGTTACACCCAAAGCTATGAGGAAAAAGTTACCGTTTCAAATAAAAAATATTAATGCTAAAAAAGGATGAGTGCACTCAAAAGCTACAAACGTACAACCTGGTCACTCTGCAACGTTACAGGAAAAATGTAACAGTGCATAAAGATAATAGAGCAATTATATTAACACAATTAGATGTGCTGTAATGGTACAATAAAGCGCAGGTGGCTGTAGAGTGGGCAAAAATAAACTTACATAATATTTACTGCCTCCATTCTGTTTGTGCAAGTCACACGCCAATGTATTCGCAATCGAAGAATCTTCGTATACTGATATTGCAAGACTCTTGCAAACTTTTTAAAACTTAATCTTATCAATTTTTTTTTTGGACCCTTTCATTCCGTGAATTGCTACTAACTTTCACTTTCGGTCAAGGTCAAAAAACAATTGCCCCTTATACATTCACTCGGATGCGTGGGCGTATTGAGCGGTCAACCGAAAAAGCAATTCATGTGGCCTTCACTGAGAAACCAAATACATTCTTTCTTTGTAGCAACATATTGCAATCGAATTATGAGAACTGCTTCTCCCATACACCTCCAGAAGCGCTGTTTCCAGCAAACACGGGAGATTGTGTCCTTAGTTTTGAAAACTTACGACACCAGTCTGACCGCAATTTAATTTCAACAACATTGTAACTCACACACCGTAATTAATCATGGTACAGTGAGCAGACACTCAAAGGTCACCTTCTGAAATACTATTCCATGAGTGTGACAAGTCCAATGCTGTCTTCTTTTGGATGCGTTTCTGGCGACATACGCCTATAGTAAAACATGAATAAAAGATAGGGGAGCCACAAAAGAAAGCTGACGTATTTCACGCTGTTCTACAACCAATCAAGGAAAGAGCCACATGTTTGCGGGGACAAACTTTTTCCCCGATTCAATCTAAGGGGAAAAGAGATGTTTTGAGAACCCCTGCCCCTTATAACTTTCGCCCCCCTGCCCCAAACATCACCAAACTTTCTAAAGAAAGTCAGTGTTAGATTTTTTTTTTTTGTTGCAAACTTTGGTAACAAACTGTCCAAGGGTACCACAGGTATAAGGCTGCCAAAAAGTGTTCTTCCTATGGAAACAGCACTGCCCCATAACAACACAGCCGCTAATGTGCCTGTCTAATATGCTGCAGTGCTTGTTGGCTGGACCTAGACATTTGGATATGTGCGCACAAACATTTGAATGTATATGTGTACATTGCCTTATAACTGCACTGCTGATAAGGTTGTTTCTGGGTGCATGGCCTTTGGCCATGCATCCAACACTGTACACCCTCCCCAAATCCATCTAACATGCTAACCTATACTACGGGTGTATCCATTGCTATAATATGATGTGGTGGTTCTGGACAGGGCCTAGGGTTTTAGAAGTATTGTATATGGGCTACAGCCTGCAGCCATGCAGCCAGAACTCTACACCCTGCCCACAACCACCTCAGTGATGTGCAGTGGAATGGGTGTATTGATAGGAGTGGTATGCTTCACTTGATCTCAACAGAGACTGCATGCCTAACTGTAAGTCCATAGATATTATAATGTGTTGTTGTGCACTGCCATATACTTGCAGCCCGTATAACTTTGTTGGAACTTTTTGAGCCTTTCGGCTAAGCACCCAACTCAGCACACACTCCCCACAACCATGTAATCCATAATCAATAGTACAGCAGCATGTCACAACTCTGGTGACGTACTAATCAATAAGAGACCCATATGAAAATGTAATGTAATAACGACATGTACTTAATTTCAATGGTCACTAACAACACGCGTGTCCTTCGATAATTTTCAAGGTGCCTGCACACAGCACATACTGAAAAACGACCCTTATTAGACCACTCATTTTCTGGACGTACAAATATCCTGAACAAGGCAGCCATTGAGAATACATCATTAACAGTTGCTGCCCAAACAAGCACAATATTTTGTCAATTTATTAATCTCTGAACCTCCCCAATCACTATTGGAGATCAAAATAATTTCCCAAACACCATTTTGCATGGCGAACACATCATTAACACCTACCGCCCAAACAAGTATAGTATTTAACCCATCTCTTACTCTATAATCCTCCCCACGCCGCACTGTAGCAGAGCAAAACACTTTACGAAACGGCATTTCGCCTCTGGTAGCGACCGCGCTGTCTTCGGATCCAAGATGTCGGGCACATCCACACATTCTGACGCACATCACGGCCCGCTGTAGCCAATCGGTGAAGATGTCGCGTGTCCACGGTCATGATGCTACCCACCTGGCCAATCGGTATCTTGTCCGCGGAGCGAAAAGGGAAGGGTAACCGCGGAGCAGACATAGATATCACTAATTGTTTGAGACATATTCTTTGGTCGTTTTAAAGGAAACTACTGGACGGATTGGCACCAAATTTACAAAAGCACACTTTCGGGACTAAGCCCTTGCTGCAAATTTCGTAACAATCTGTCCAACGGTTTCACCTGTAGGCGTGCGCAAAGTTTTCCCCCCATTCAGTCTATGGGAAAAAAAGACGTTTTTGGACCCCCCCTATAACTTTTCCTCCCCGGACCAAACATCACTTTGCAAAAATATTCAGAGTGGCCCATATACTTTTTTTGAAAGTTTGGTGAGGATTCGTCCGTGGGGAGCGGAGTTATAGGCCGCCCAAAAAGTGCTCTTCCTATGCAAACAGTAACTTAACCATAACTATACCTGTCTGTACTGTCCGCAATCAAAATGGAACTGTTCTTAGAACACTTTCGGTGTCCGGAATGTCTGCAATTAACCAAAATGGGGGTGTCCTGAGGACACTATATCTGTCCGTACTGTCCGCAATCAAAATGGAACTGTTCTTAGAACATACTTGGTGTCCGGAATGCTGGTAATTAACCAAAAAGGGGGTGTCCTGAGGACACTATACCTGACCGCACTGTCCGCAATCAAAATGGAACTGTTCTTAGAACATACTCATTGTCCAGAATGTCCGCAATTAACCAAAATGGGGGTGTTTTAAGGACACTATATCTGTCCGCATTGTCTGCAAACAAGATACAACTGTTCTTAGAACACTTTTGGTATCCAGAATGTCCGCAATTAACCAAAATGGAGGTGTCCTAAGGACACTATACCTGTCCGTACTGTCCGCAAGCAACATGGAACTGTTCTTAGAACACATTTGGTGTCCAAAATGTCTGCAATTAACCAAAATGGACGTGTCTGAAGGAAACTTTACCTGTCAGTACTGTCTGTAGAACATATACGCACATGCGCATCACACCCATAAGTCCTACAAACATCGTACCTGTCCGTATTACTTGTTTCGCACTTTTAATTAGTTTGAGGACCCAAACACTGTCCGTAGAACACCCGCGCGCATGAGCACAACCTTTCATGTGCATTCGGTGTCCTGCGGACA
This sequence comes from Ambystoma mexicanum, assembly GCF_040938575.1. Taxonomy (NCBI): domain Eukaryota; kingdom Metazoa; phylum Chordata; class Amphibia; order Caudata; family Ambystomatidae; genus Ambystoma; species Ambystoma mexicanum. Next base: position 482,087,387 of record NC_090932.1, on the reverse strand, counting down.
CAGGTTCCCTTCGCGGACATGTTCGCAACGTCATCATGTGACCGCAACCACGCTGAGAGTGTGTCCTAAATTGTGAACACTGTTCGGAACCACAAACATTTTAAAAGTACTTTTTGGGCAATCCAAAGTATTTTACAGTAACTATTCACCATTGCACATATCCCAGACAATGACCCTGACATTCTACATAATTTTTGGAACTTTTTGAGCCTTTTGGGGTGTGTGATCTGTCTGCTGACAGCTGGCTGTCCACGGAGCATGCACCAACACCCCTATAAAAGGCCACACCCCAGAGCTGATCTTTATTCTGTCTTCCTGAAGATGACCTGCTTTTGCTCTGCTGCCTTTGCTAAAACCTGATGGCATCCATGGCTACTGTTGTTCCAGCTGTTGCTACATCTGCCTCAGCACCACCCCCTCCACAACCTCCCCAAGGGCCTGAAGAGGGGAACAGGCGTGAGGAAGTAGAGGAGGATGAAGAGGATGAAGAGGATGAAATAGTGGAAGTCCCTACTACCAGCACTCGACGTGAGTCTTGGGTGTGGTGGTTGTTTACCATTCAGGGTGGAGTGCCAAAAGCACATGCAAACAAGGTCACCTGCAATCAGTGCCACATGTTGCTGACTCGTGGGAAGCCTGGTTCGTATAGCTTTGGTATGACATCTATGAAGCGACACCTAAGGTTGTTCCATGGTGGGGCTGTTCGCAAGGTTGTACCTTGTGATCAATGTAGTAGCTTGAGTTCCTCTACTACATCCTCCGTTTCCACTCCTGTCACCACAAGAGACACTCCTGTGGGACTTTGCATCCCTCCAGCTGCCTCACAGGCCATTCACGATGCTGTTGACCCTTACCTTTCAAGGGTCACAATATTGTGTATGTACTGCGACACAGTACTCTGCAGGGGGGGAGAGTCTTCTGAGTGCTTTCAAGACTATGGTCAAGGAGCATGAGTAGGTCTGCCCACTACCTAAATAAGACCCACCCTACATCTTCCTCTCTCCACCTGCCCTTTCTTATCCCCGTGGTTGGTGTCCCTTCCTTACCCTCCATTCCCCTCCTCTTCTACTGTGACGTGTGTCTGGGATGAAGTGGTGGCTCTGAAAAGAGCCATTTGGCGGTGTTTGTTTGTGTTTGAAAAACTTCAAATAGTCAACACCTACTGCAAAATGGATGGCTGTAATTCCAAAAAAGGTCGTAATGCATTTGTACATTTCTCAGAAAAATCTGATTGCCAGCATAAGATGAACTCCATCTCTGCGAAAAATGTATGTGCTATGAAACATAATATTTTCATTGTAAAAAGAGGACATGCCAACATCTCTTAGAAAGGCACAAACATCCTTATTTACATTGCGCCTCGCTTTTTCCATTTGTGGCCAAATTTGACCAAATGAAGAAGAACGCAGCCACATTTGTCTCTGCGCAATATGAGAAAAACATTTTTGGGAATTTGGAAACATGTCCATGACCTTCACAAGTCCTTCTTTCATTGCAAATTGCAAAGAAATTCCAGACACATGTCCTAAACTATTCCTCCACAATGAATTATAATTATGTCTGGATGATGCACTCCAAACTAGCACAGAGAAGTACTAAGTCCAGCCACTTCATTCCACGCACTCCATGCCAGTGCACTTCCACATGAGGGAATCCAAGATCTGAAGCTACTCCACAGTATTCTGCATGCACCTCCAACCAATGTATCCATTAGTCTCCCAAAATCTATATAATCTGTCTTCTGAAACACACAGCCATAGCTATCTGTTCTTCTCTCAGAAAAAAGACTTTCTGGCAAACTCTGACAAACTCTCTCCTTACCCAACACACCCAGTAAACTTTACTGACCAATCCCTTGCTTTTCTCATTCTCATTTGCATGCCTCTCCACCCCAAAATCCCTGTATGTAATACGCAATGTCGATGGACAACCGCCATGTCCGTGGACATATCGAAAATCTGAGTGTGGTGTATTTAAATGTAAATAGTGTGCCCCATTTCCCCTTTGAGGTTGGCTCAGAAAAGAGCCATTATTTTGGGGGTCGGGGGGTTTGCAGATGCTTGACAGACACCTGTTATTTTGTATTTTTTTTCTTTTTTTTCTTACTTTACTCCTAAAATCTTCACATTACCTTCTCCAAAGCAACCCTTACATTCCAGAACAGCATGGCATTTCCCATAAAAGATAAAGAAATGCCATCTTCTTTAAAATAAACAGCATTACTGGAATTAATATTATCATTATTACAGAAGGACATACCAGCTCTAAGCATGAAAGCACACATGCCTCGGTTGATTGCACACCTAGCAATGTTTTGCTGAGGACAAACAACAAAACTGTTGTCCCATATTGGCGTAGGTACTAATCCAGAAAAAATAAGTTTGGCATTTGGAAGGATGTTTATTACTGCTTGAACCAAGTGTTCCAAATCTGCCAACAAAGTAGGGGCACTGACAGAGACCAAATGGAAAGCACCATAGTGCACAACTACCACATGGGGACTGTTCATCCTGCCCATATCTTCACAAACTTGTACAATTCCCTGTACATTGAAATCAGGCACAGTACTCCACAAGACCTCCACTCTTCTAAGATCAAAATTGTTTACCACATGCCTACATTGAGCATACTGCTCTAAACCATGCACAAACATATCCCCAAGCACCAACACCCTGACTTTCTCCACCTCTGCCATCTTCACTACACACAGTCTCTTTCAACACAAATCCACAACCTCAACATCTGATTGGCTGATCCCTACAGCCACCTTTCCATGCTGGATTTGCAGGAAAACACCGGATGTGACACGCCCTGTCCGCGGACAGCGTAACTCTTACAGAGCCCTTCTACCCATTCCACTTCACTCTCTTTTTCCATTCACTCATTGGATACAGCTAAGCAGTCACACAAACATCCATCAATCACATCCAAGACCTCTACATCGTACTCCATCATCAGAGTACATCACTTCAAATGTACTGTTGATCACTCTGAGTACAAGTCTCATGTCATTGGAAAGCACCTACTACAAAAACTAATGTACAAGTCTCCAAGATTTCTACTTACAGCTACAGGCATATCCACATGCAAGAATACAAACTGCAGGTTTGCATTTTTTCTGCACAGTACATGAACAACTCTTATGAATGCATATAAACAGTGTAACTGCCACTTAACCTCTATAATCTATTAAAAAAACTTACTGTCATTATTCCCATCTGCTATAATCGACTCTCACTTCCAAACCTGTCTGCTATCTATTTTATTTTTACACACACAGCTATCTAAAAAATTATAATATTAAAAGATTGGAGAAATAACAGTATAATTATAGAAAAACACTAAGTAGTGTATTACAGAATTACACACAGTCAGGAGAAGATTATGCATCTTCATCCATTCACACAGATAGACAGTATCATTGAAAAACTCCCAGCTGAAATAACACCACTGCCTATAAATCACATTCTTCTGCTTTATTACCCATAACTTCACAAATGCATACATTCCATGCTTCCATATACAATTTCTGCCATTTACCTTATGAAAATTGCAAAATAAGTATATAATTATTCATTCCTAACATTCAATAACACCGCCTTCAAAAACCAATTGAGTTCCATACACTTTTGCAAAGCATATTGAACTAACATATTGTAAGTAAAATATAAAGCCTGCACATAGTCAAACGAAACTGCATTCACACACTATGTTCACTTATCAAACAAGAATACTACTACAAAAACATAAAAATAAACGTCTAATTTAACATCCGTGCTATAAACACACACAATTACTAACTTCTTTCTTTTACAATTGCAGTGAAGACCACTGAAAAGCAGCAACATCTGAAGTACAAACAACAACTCAGAAGAAACCTGCTCATTCCAAACAAAAAAAGTAAGTACAATACTACCATAATATTCTTACTGTTACTCAAACTCACTATTCTGTTTATTCATGGAATTTGTGCGCCAAAAAACAAAGATTTCTGCCCACAAATCCCCATTTGTTAAACAGCGATTAACAGGTAGAATAGCACACAAATCCCCATTTTTTCGATGCACAAATGACATAACTCAGCCCCTAGAATGTTAGTATTACAGAACAAAGAACTGCTTTAATTCTATACCATTAGATTTAGTATTAGTACTTCTCCTCACCACTAGCTTATTTTGTACTGTCATCTGAACACAGTAATGCACAGAGCACACACACATTGACGAACAGCCCAAACCCATCCCTTCTTTCTTTTTCAACAGACGCCAAAGAAGGCATACCAAGAACCAAGTCTGTAGAAAGCAACGCAGAAGGAAGGCAAATGAAAATAAAAGTGTCCAAAATAAGCATTTGGACACAAGCAGAATTTGTACAAAAAGTTCAAACAAAAGATCCAATAGAATCATTAAGCAAAACAAAACAAGATACCAGTAAAAAAACGTTCCCTCCTCTTGAAAAATGTAAAACGAAACAAAAAGTGATTAACAACAATTCAGCTACCACTACTGCTAACACTGCTCCTATAAACCTTGATGTAGTGGCAAGTAACCATACCAAAAAAGTATATATACAAAAAATGTTCCGCCACAGAGTCCTTCAAAATCTTATAAAAACAGGAGAGAAATCAAGCACAACCCTTAAAACCTACCATAGAAAATACATTTTAGAGGCTTTGATATACAGTTCAATCCTTCTCAAAAGAAAGATATTTATTTGAGTGTTAAACAGAATTAAACCACTAACAAAACTAACTACTAAATTACAAAAAAGACTTCTAAATAAACGGAATGTCAACAAAAATAACTTCTTAAATATCTGTGGAGGTGAATAGAGTCACACCACTAGCACAGAACCATACAAACAAAAGCAAACAAACATAATTGCCATACATAACAGTGGAAGAGGCTATGAAAAACTTAATAATACCATTATGGAACAAGAAATACTGCTTACAAAAATGTCCCCAAAAAATTCAGTATCACCTCTCCATTCAACTGAACCAGAACGTCCAGGATACAAATGGCCGTGCACGTCAATGTGTAACATTGCCAAACAATATTTCAAATGTTTACACCAGTTGCTCAATCAGTATGTTAAAGGCAAAGACAAAATCAAAATGAAACTACTACAAAATATGGATACCTGTCCAGTGCGCAAACACACAGGACTACAAGGACATTCATTAGCCTGCATTTCAGGACCTATTTGCAAAAGCACCATCCATCATTTCAAAATGATATCAGCACATCATTCAACTATAAGAAATCTAGTCTATAAACTGTACTATGCTAAAAGTCCTGCTTTAGCACTAGCCAATTTAAATAATAATCTTCTACATGGTACAGCCAAAGACCTACTTGAAGAAATAGAGCATATCCAGTGAAAATATTTTGGAAGTGAAAGCCACTTACAAAATGCAATACCTTTACAACAGACAAGTAACAATTGTACAGATGGCAACTTCTACTACACACATGCAAAAAAGAAATACTTAAATTTAAAAGTACATCCGCTGAAGTACCAAACCATGTGTGTGTGTGTTGCTGCAGACATTTTTATAAATGTAACACAAAAACTGTAGACGTAACATACAAAATAGAAGACAATGAAGATTCCAAATGGTTTGAATGAGCTCTGTACCTTATAGCAGAACACAAATATGAAATACATGTCCCCTTAATACTTTGCACTTACTCCACTACAAAACTTGACAACAACCAAACTCCTTCATGTGCTATCACAAATAACTTGGAATTATTCCCACTACCAAAACTCCTGCAACAACTCAATTTGTATGAGAGCATCATAATTCAAACAGTGGACCCATATCAAGCAATAATACGCCTTCAACCAAAAACAGCAAAATTACCTCCCTCAGAATTAGTGAAAGGCATTTGTGGCAAAGTAGTTTATTTACTATTAGATCTGAAAGAAAATGTGAACACTCTGGGAGTACAACGTCCAATAGAGCAATCTTTAATTGTCTTAGTAAATGGTGTACCTACAAAAGACAAAACATTTTGGCAACAACTGGTAGACTTACATAAAGTTAGGCAAGCCTTGCAATATCTAAAAGACAATAATGAATACTACAAAGAAATTAATATTGAAGAAAACTTCAAGGAAACCACTAAAATAATTCAAGGGTCACCAGAAACTGGTCAATTTGAACTTCTAGATCCTGCTACACTATCCAATATTTTAGACCATTATACAATTCATCCATTACACTCTAGTGACACCATAGATGATGCACTAGAAACGTACCAAATTCGACAAACCAAAGGATCACCAATCAGCATATTGGGAAAATGTGCTTTTCCTCTACTCTTTCCTACTAGAAAAGGAGGAAGGTACGATGATAGACCCATTCAGATAACAGCATCAGAATATCGCTCGCTACGAATGTATTCTGAAGATCCCAGATTTAAACAAAATGTGCAATAAATATTCCACATACTCTTTGAAAGTGAACTAGCAACTCTATGCTACGGGGTTGCACACACATTAAAATCAGGTACCCAATTTCAAAATATGTCAGCTATGCAATTACTACAAAATGTGCAAGAAAAAGATGAGGTTCTACAATCAAGCATAACAAATCTGTTAGCAAACATGCATGGTACTGAAGAGTACTGGTTCAGACGTCACGGAGATGTACGTTGTATGATAAGAAACCTTGGCCCGCCCACTTGGTTTGTTACATTAAGTTGTGCAGAATATGCATGGGAAGATGTACATGATTTCCTACGCATAGCAAACAAAAACAAAACAAATCAAACATAGATATACTAACACGTGGAGAACTTTGCTCTCTAGATCCTGTTAATGTTTCAAGATATTTCCATCATCGCTTCATTGCTATGCTACACTTTATTTGTAATAAAACTGTTCCTTCCCTCTGAGAAGTGCAACACTTCTTTTTGAGAAAAGAATACCAAGCCAGAGGAGCACCACATATCCACATGTTTTTATGGATTAAAGATGCTCCTAAATTTGGTCAAGACAGTGATTCCACTGTTTTACAGTTTATCGAAAAATATGTCAATTGTGAAATTCCATCAGAAGCAACAAATAGTGACCTTCATGCACAAATTGTACAATTTCAAAGACACACATGTGGCAAATATTGTTGTCTCAAATACAAAAACAAAGGGAAATACTACACCAAATGCTGCTTTGGTTTCCCTAGACCAGTTACGGAAACAGGTGAAATGAACAACTTCAAGTCTTCAGTTAGACATAGTGTTAAAGGTAAAATACCTAAGAACACATAGTACATAAAAAGAACAGAAGAAGCAAAATATATCAATTATTACAATACAATCATTGCCCTCTTATGGAATGCAAATATAGATCTGCAGTACATTGCAGACAATTCCACTGCAGTTGCATGGTATGTTACAGCCTACTTAACCAAAGCAGAAAAAACAGAGCTGCAGACCTCTGGAATGACCTATCATCGGACAACACACTGTCTCAGAAATTGTACAGTTTAGGCATAAAAATGCTCTCCCATAGAGAATGTGGCTGCTATGACGCTTCAGATCATTTAACCGGTACTGCTTTATATGAAAAATCTGAAAATATAGTATGGCTAAGTCTTGGTCCTGCTAAATCTAGAAAAAGAGTTCTCAAATCATACGACGACATAGAAACAACAGCCAAAATTGATCCCAACAGCCAAGACATTTTGAAAAACAATTTACTAGACACGTACTACCCAAACAGAAATACCACTTTGGAAACCATGTGTCTATACCATATAGCCCAAAACTTCACATACAAAAATAATTTAAAACCCAATGAAAACAAAGGTAGATACAGAGTGGCAAAGTGTGAAGGCAGCTTAGTGAAACTTACCAAACATAGCTTAATTAATCATATCAAATTGTCATTAAAAACTCCTCAACATAAAGAACTATATTACATGTCCCTGCTAGAACCTTTTAAACCATGGAGAAAAGAAGAAGAGTTACTAGATATCTATCACTCCTATGAAGACGTTTTCAAAGCAAATGAAGGCACTATAACCGATTTAAACTTTACACAGTACAAAACAATGTTGCACAATGAACAGCAACACGAAGAAGAACTCCATGCTCAACTAGAAAAGGGCATTTCCATAAGTATTCAACTTTCTGTAACAGGAAGCCAAGAAACACTGGGAGAGTCACTAATAGCAAACGAGGCAGAATTAGCTATGACAGAAGTAGAAAACACCATGGGGTAATTCATAGAATTCAGCGCACAAGTGGCGCACAGTGTGCACGTGCGAATCCCTGCGCCATTCGCGTGCGCCAAAATACATTTCCGCGCACAGCGTATTCATGGATTCCAGCCACCAAAACCAGCCGTGGCGCACAGTGGCGCAGCGACCCTGCAGCAGCGCCAGTTACGCCCCCAAGAATGCCCCTTGCGCAGGGAAAAGGCATCAAAATCCCCAATCCAGCGCAAAGGGCTGCGCTAACCCTGTACCAGCACGGCAAGCGGGCTACGTGTATCACTGGGGTGCGCGGGAAGTACCTCACGTCATTTCAGCTGGGTACGTGTATTTCAGGGGTGCACTGGAAGTTCCACACACGATTCCATCAGGGTACGTGTACATCAGGGGTGCGCGGGAAGTTCCACACGCAAATGTCCTGGGTACGTGTATTTCGGGGTGCGCGGGAAGTTTCACACGTGATATCAGCAGAGTATGTGTATTACTGGGGTGCGCTGGAAGTTCCACACGCGAATGTCCTGGCTACGTGTATCTTGGGGTGCGCGGGAAGTTTCACACGCGATATCAGCAGGGTACGTGTATTTCAGGGGTTCCGTGGAGTACTACACGTGAATTGGCCGTGTGGGTCCTCTCAGGTGTTCGCTCCACAACCTCCACGGCCCCTGCAGGCATCGGACACCAAGGGGGACTAGCCTGCACCCCACTCATGTCCCCCTGCACACCCAGCACTGTGGTGCACCCTCCACCAGGCTCTCACTCATGTCTCCCATCACCCCCACCCCCCAGCACTGTGGTGCGCCCTCCACCAGGCCCCAACTCATGTTCCCCTGCACCCCCACCCCCCAGCACTGTGGGGCACCCTCCACCGGGCCCCAACTCATGTCCAACTCATGTTCCCCTGCACCCCCACCCCCCAGCACTGTGGTGCACCCTCCACCAGGCCCCAACTCATGTTCCCCAGCCAACATGCCATCACAATCTAGATCCCTGGTCCCTATGGTCAGCCTCCAAATGCAAAACACCCACCCAAGTATTGCATCCACCCACTTAGAAATGGCAATAACATGATAGAAGCCCAATTGCAAGTTTGGAAACGAACACATGTCCCTCACATACACCCAATGGGTGTCAGTGAATCTCAAAACCCATATCATGATATGCATGAAACCAATGAGATGATACTACACATTGAAGTTTGAACAAAAAATATGTATTAAAGGAAACATAAATTGAATCAAAAATAAACAAACAGAAATGGGAATGTAAAAAAATAAAAAGAAGCATGTCCGTGAAAAAATGCAAAACCAAAAATCATAATCCAAAGGAATGGTGTCCAAAGTCACAGTCCACAAAAGAAAATCCAATGGAAAATTATAATTGAAAGCCATTGCTCCATGGGTAAATTGTAAAAAAAAAAAGAAAATCCAACAGTCAACTATGTACAGATGAACAAGCCAGGGTCCATGATCCCAACAGAAGAAATGAAACCTATCTAATAACACTACCTAATAAAAAAAAACAATATACAAAAATGTGGCCCATTGTCCAAAAGGTCCAAAAAAAATGCAAAACCAAAGGAAACCTAACACTAACTACAGAACTATGTACAAGGGCAGCGGGCTAGTCCGACGGCTCACTTTTGGATCTCCCGGGCCAGGGCATCATCAAACTCCTGCTCAATGTCCTCGAGGCGGTCCTCCTCCATGGCCCCGAGGGACCGCAGGGCCATCGACGTGTCCACCTCCAACCCCCTGCGGATTGCCTCGAGGCACTCGGCCCGCCTCAGGGCCCTCCGCATGGAGTTCTCCGCCCTGACCATCGTGAGCCATGCCTCTTCCGCCCGCTGCCGCTCCACATCTATGGCGTGGCCCAACTGCTGCCACACGGAAGACACTTTCTGTCCTGGGTCCTCCTGCCCTCCGGCCGATGCCTGCCCCTCCGATGTCGAAGGCCCCGAGCCTTCATAGCTCCCACCACGTTGCTGCTGCTGCTGTGCCTCTGCCCGTGCACTGCCTCCTGCTGCCTGCACATCCTCCGCTGGCTGGGGTGCAGTCGTTGATGTGGCCACCCCTGCTGGACGTCCGACTCCCGACTGTGGCAGGGATGCCTCCTCCACCAGCCTGGCCGCACCATCAGAGGCAGCGCCACAGGGCACCCAGGTGACTGATGGGTGGGAAGATGGCACAGAGGACGTCTGGCGCATAGGGGGTTCAGTTGAGGAGGGGGTCGTAGCAAGCCCCATCTAACGGAGGAATCCAGCTTGGGTGACCAGTCCCAGTAGGCCGACGCGGTCAACGAGCCATTCGAGATGACGTGCAGTCTCCTCATGAAAAGACTGCAGGTCACCTCGCTTGGCCCGTTGACGCAACGGCACATCAGTCAGGGCAGGCTCAACCCGGACCCGGATAGCCACGTCCGCAGGCAGAGGAAGGTCAGTTGTCGTGAGCTCATCCCCTGCCTGAAACGGGTCTGGACGTAGGCATCCCTGCTGGTGCAAGATGATGCAGGGACAGGATCAGGGACAGGATTGCACACAGGCACCTATGCGGCGGCCTGTGCTGCCTCCTGTCCCTGGTCCTGCACTGCACCACTAGCACCATTGGAATCCCCACCTTCAGACCCCGTCTCTGTTGCTTGCACGGCCTCCTCCTCCACCAAACCCCCCACCAACCTGGATGACTCTGTGCCATCTTCCCCCGTTGGGCCCTGTGGGGTCCCAGCTGCCCCTTCTGCTGCCGAGGAGTCCAACTCCAACCTCTGCCTCTTGGACCTCCCCCCAGCAGCTGCGGCCTGGGACGCAGCACCGGACTCCTCACTCCCCGATGAGATCACAACCTGGGAGGGGAGCCGGGCCTTGCGTCTCCGGCTGGCCGTGGGATCCCCACCGCTGTGCTCCACAGCACCTTCTCCGCCCTCTTCATCAGTTGACGCTGCAGACAGGGAGAAATAAAACACAGGCATCAGGGCACTGTACAATGGACACATACCCACATGACAGTTGTACATGAGTGGCATTGGCAAACCTCAGACTTGCCATCACAATCCCCAAAACACATGTAATTTCAACTCGCACACATGAGCCATACCAGAGCCATATTGCAACTGCCAGCACCATCCATACACATACAACAGCATGAGCAGGCAAAGCTGAGCCAGACATCACATGCAACACAGGAAGTGCGCTACACATGTACACACACCAACACACTTGCATGCATGTGTACACCTCTGCCAAGTGTCGCAGTGTTCAGATGGGCATCCATGTCACATCTGCCAATCAGGCTTCCACATGCCGCTGTCACATGCATCCATGTTGCATCACTGTTGCACCCCTGTCAAATACACACAAATGCACATGTACACAGTGCTGATACATGCAGCTGAAAACAACATACATGCGTGAAATCACGAACATGTCTACTTACATACACATTCATCCAAACATGTGTGCCCACACAACTGCATTTGGCATACAAGCCTACACACACAAGCACCATCCATGTCTCACACATTACAGCCCTCGCATGTGTTAGCCTCACGGCCCTGTACATCCCCACCCATACTCGACCCCATACAAACAGATGTGCAACCTGCACACTACTGAAACATCACCACACGCACAGCTCACAATCAGGATGCATGTACACTTACCACTCGACTCCAGACGGGTCTGCCTCTCAAGGACCTGGACATGGAGCGCTGGGGATATGCGTTCCAGGACCCTCATCTGATCTTCCGACAAGTGGCCCCGGCGCCCCTTAGCATCCGCTGCCTTCAAGAGGCGCCGGGCCTTGTTCAGGGTCCTGGACCTGAAGTCCTCCCAGCACTTCTTGACATGTTGGAAGTCGCGGACTGCCACCCCCTCCGCGTTGATGGCAGTCACGATGTCCATCCAGATCTGAGTCCGTCCTTCCTTGTTGGCACGGGAACTTCCGAAGAGGGCATCATACTGCCCCAGGACTTGCTCCACCAGGACACCAACTTCCCTGGCACTGAAGCTGGTGCCCCTCTGCCTCTCTGACCGGGGGTTGTCAGTGGTGCCAGATGTTGCAGTGCCCGACATGACAACCCTAGAGGAAGGAGTGGGTGGGCAACTGGGTCCAGGGGCTGAGCTGTGGAGCGATGGAATCCCAGTCGGGAGTCTTCGGTTCCAGCAGGGGTGGTCACAGCAACAGCACCTCTGGCTGATGTGCAGGCAGCAAATGGCAGGGCACGTGGGCAGCAGGCAGTCAGGCAGCAGCAGATGGCAGGTGGGAGCGTGCTCGGGGCTCTGGGGGGCAGTAATTCGGCCTTCTGGGCAGGAGCATGGTCTTCCGTGTGCTTACGCATGGCCAGCTTGATACGGAGTGATTTGGCACGTGAAAATTCTGCACGTCAGCGTGTAATTCGAGGAAAGGCCCTCAGCACGTAAGCGCGTCTGCACGCATACGCAATTTTATTGGACAGAAGGCCCCTCAAGCGCAAGCGCCCCTGTGACGTGACGTGCGCAGGCATGCATGGGTATTTCAGTGCGCGTGAAAAACTGCACGTCTGCGTGTAATCCGAGGAAAGGGCCCATGCGCGTAAGTGACGTGACAAGCGCGGAGTTTCCCTCAGCACGGTTAAAGGTGAGAGGGCCCAGCAGTTTGCTGTATGTGCCTTTCGTGGAGACCGACGTGTGTTGCTGCTTCCTGTTGTTTCGTGCGCCATCACAACTTCACAGCGTGTTTTTCTGCATCGCGCTAGTCAGACGGTGAGTCGCACACGCTCTTTTTCCCACTGCGGGTGTCCCTGTGTATCGCACCCATTTTCGATGTCATAGTAGCCTGCGTGTCCCACGCGTACGCGTTATTCGTGTTACTGGGTGCCACCGCATACTGCGGGAGGTTGAATCCATGCATGTAGGCTGCAGGGTTGCGTGCACGGTTTTACTGCAGTTTTGGGGTGCCTGAGCGTTGCGTGACCCGTCACTACATCACCGGGGTCACATACAGCCTTGCAGGTGCAGGGGGGCTGTTAACATCTTGCTTCCCACCCCCTTCACCCCAATTGCCTAGGTCAATTGTGGTGTACACCTCCCATTGGCACCACTCCATCTGTGCCGGCACTAGTACATCTATGCCATGGTTGGGAGGCAACCAAAGGTGAGGGGCGCCTCAGCTGGGCGTACTCCTCATGGCAGGCGTGGTCGGGACGGGGCCGTGGTGACCAGGGAGTAGGGGGACTCCAGGGTGTCCAGGGCGGCCACAGAGGGGGAAGAGGCAGGGGTGCGCCACTTGAGCACAATGTTGTGCCATGTGTCGGTGCAGTCATGCCACCACCCCCTGTGGTTCTGGGGGATGCAGATTCTGCATCTGGCACTGGCGCCCATGTGACCCGGCAGTCTGTTCCATCGGCTGCCACGGGCCCAAAGATAGTGGTAGCTGCAGGTGCAGCTGTGGACACCGCCACCCAGGCTCAGGGTCTGCCAGCGCAGGCTGCGTTGGCACTTGAGGAGCCCTAGGTAGATCTCCAACAGGCCAGGAGGGAAACCATAGGGGCAGGCCGGGCTGCTCAGACCAAGACACGTGTCCCTGGGGCAGTCATGTCATCTGCTGCCCCGAACAGCCGGGTGTTGGCAAGTGCAGGGGCAGATGCACCCAACAACACCCCGGTTGTGAGTCTGCCAACCAGGACTGTTGCGGTCAATGACCCTGCCACAGCTGATGTTGCTGCGCAGGGTCCTTTAGAGGGCACCCAGCTGCCACTGACACAAGTCAGGCCTTTGGTCGTCCCTCCACCTGCCACTCCCTTGGCTCAATCCACCGAACCCACTGGCCATACTGGTCAGGGCGGCATTAGCCAGCCAGGGTCTGCGCCACAGTCCAAGAGGAGGAAGGTTGCACCTGCAGCACAGGCTGGGACCCCACACACAGCCACGACCTCCTGCACGTCGACGAAGAATTCTTTCTACAAGCAGGAACTAGACTTCCTCGTGGACTACGTGCAGGGCCACAGCCGTGACATACTAGTGGGTGCCAATAGTCAGACTACGGCTGCCCAACGTGACACCCACTGGGAGCATGTTGCGGAACATGTCAGTTCATTCGGCCATGAGGTGCGCATGGCGCAAGAGTGCAAAAAGCGTTGGAATGACATCAAACGCAGCACTAAGGCTAAGCGTGCCTCTAATTACAACTTGACTCTGGTGACTGGCGGTGGGCCTGCACCAGAGGAGGAAGTGCTCACTCCGCATGAGGCACTCGTTGCAGAGTTCATACCACCTGATTTGGTCGAAGGAGTGGGAGAAATGCTGGACTTTGATGCCCAGTCCAGTGAGTGTTGATGCATGTTTGTTGAGGACGTGTGTGTTTCACTTGTGGGATGTTTTGTGCATGATTGCCAATACATGTGACGTGTACATGGTTCTGATGTGTAAGTAATGCAATGCTTCCGTGATGCATGTCTCCTCTGCCTGCCTGCGGGGACTCCATGTAGGCATGCTCCCTTGCCCCTCCTCTGCCACTCTGCACCCCAGTTCCACTTTTGCACTGGTCTGCTTCAATCTTGCCAATTTGTACTTTCTTGTTCATGTGTCCTATGTAGATGCTAACTTCCAGCGTAGAATCTGCCAGAAAATATGCCGTGTGGTACAGCCTTAGTACTTGATGCAGGGTATCTCACTTGTACTGTGCATAGGTCAGATGTCCCGCAGGGACATGAGTGCCCATTCATGCTCCATGTGCATTGCACGCACGCCCCTATGTGTCCTTGACTGGATGATCACTGTAATACAAGTCCTTGGTTACATACATTGCCTGGCATCTCATCAGCCTTCCCATGTCAACTGTGGCTCAGTCCTGCATTGCACACATGTTTAGGGTCTGACAATCTGTGTGGCTCACAGGCCTCAGCCTGTTCAATGGCCAATGACTCTGTCCAACTGTTGTTGTGTCTTCTTCACACATGGGTGGCATCCAGAGTTTTCATCATGTGTCATGCTTACTGTCCCAGCATCATTTGCAGTGTTGTCACTTGAATCACATTAAGCTGTTGATGCCAGTCAACACTGCCTGTCAATACACAGGTGTATGATCAGCCTTTTGATACCATACTAGGCATCCCTGCTTTGGTACTGGGGTGGAGGGGTGCTTGGCTTCTAGATATGGTACACATTGAATGCACAATGCACGTGATTTCTGAATTTGACATTGCACTGCCTTCACATTTCCTGGCACACACCATGGAGTCCTTGTACATGTAGGTAGTGAGTGGCGTACACATTTTCTGCACTGCATAGACCCACTTCCATGGAAACTGCCACCTTTCAACAGGTCTGATCACAGAAGCAATTCAAAGTTGACCCAGCATGCATGCCAGGTTATATGTTGTGTGTCACATGTCTGCCTGATGTGTTTGCTGTCGGTGTGTGTGTGTGTGTGTGTGTTGTGTGCTTATGACATGTGTAGTGACCTTTTTTCTCTCTATTTTTCAGGTGATGACGCAATGGAGGCGGAGGATGGTGTTGTCATGCCAGACACAGGGTTGTTACCACTACATCAACCCGGCACTAGTGGGGGTCGTGGGGTGGTAGGCCACAAAAATCCCCAAGTGCTACAGTCCATCTTGTCTCTGGCTGCCTATGAGTCCAGCCTTGATGACGACTCTGACGTCCATGTTGAGTTGGATGAGCATCAAGTCCATGTGTCAGGGATGAGTGATTCTGATGTGGACACTCCTATGTCCGCGACACTTGCACTGAGGGATCAGACAGTCTTGGTTCCTCTGCCCGTGGTGGATCGGGACGCAGGGTCACCCTCCACACCAGTCACTGATGTGCCTGGGACATCACGTCGACGGGGGCATGTAGTCGTGCAGCCGCGGGCGGTGCCAACACAGCGAGGACCCCCGGTCTTTGTGTCCTGCAGGGGTCAAGCCCGGCAACGCGGTCGCCGCGCGCAACCGCAGTATACTGAGTGGGAGCAAGACATGACTGCCAATTCCGAACAGCAGGGGGCAGCAATGGAGAACATCGCTGAGAGCATGGAGCGTGTGGCCCGATCTGTGCTCCCCCCTGCTAGGCAGGTGCTTCTCCAGCAGCAGGCGGCACGGTCCACGGCCCGCTCGCACATGCTGGGCATGGCGGCCTCAGACAGGGCACGCCAGGCTGAAATGTCGTCTCTGCGTCAAGCAATTGCTGCTCATGCAGAGGCGCACATGGATGCCCTGAGGGAGGAGTATGCTTCCCTCAAATCCACTCTGGGTGTCCTTATGATGTCCCAGAGGCAGCGGGCAGAGGAGGGGTTTGCACAGCTTGAGCGTACCATCTCAGCTGAGCTACAGGCTTGCCAGGAGGTGCAGCGGTTGTCCAGCCAGGCCTTGCAGGAGGAACTCCGTGTTACACGTGCTACCTTGCAAGAGGAAGCACGTGTATCACGTGAGGTTCTGCATGCAGACCTACGTCACATCGCCACACAGAACCAGGCTCACCCGTCCGGCAGACTTGCTGCCGACGAGGGGCAAGCTGCGGCTAGGCGTGGCCAGGCTACTGTGCCACATCCTCCTTTACAGGATGAGCCAGACTCAGACGACCATCTATCTCCCACATAGGTCGGGCTGCGCAGGCGTTGAGCCCATGGAGGTTTTTTTTTTTGGCTCAACATCATCGCATGTGGATGTTGAGCAGCACCCTGTACCTCCCCCCTCCTGGGTGCCTCCCTTCCCCCCGGGTCGTATGTGGCCATTTTTGATTTTTCTTTTAGTTTAGTTAGTTAAGTTTCTGTTTGATAGTTAGTTTAATTAGGTAATGTAGGTTTTCCATAGTTAGTGTAATTAGTTAATATAGTTTAAAATTGCTTGTCTATTGTGCTTTCATGTGACGGTGCGGTGCTTTGTGGCTTTTGAAGGCATCCACTGTCTGTTCCAGCTGGGCCCTTCAGGCTTGTCTTGTGTATGTGTTTGCTGCTTGGGGTCCTTGACTCACATATGCCACTCCTGCCTCCCTTATCCATGGGCTCGCAAGGATGGTTCGGTGTCACAACCTTTTACACAAGGGCTTTGGACTGTCATATCTGTGGCATGTCTGGTGCTGTGTGACTTGTGTTTACACCCCTAGTGGGGATGATTTTTGTGTTATTGTCCACTGTTCAGCTTTTGCTAGATGGGGTGTTTCATGATTAATGTGTACATTCATTGCTATGCATTGTGTAGTATGTGTCTTATCTTTACTGTACATGTGCTTGTTGCAATTCATGCCGTAGATAGTGTTCCACACTTTGGATGTGAAAGACGGACTGATGGTGTGATTTCTGATGTGACTCTCTGACATGGTCAAGTAATGAGATGCCTGAAGAGACACACACAGATGACTTTGAAGCGTTAATCATGTGTTTCATGCCCTTTCTGCAGGGGGATGAGCCTCCAGAGCACCTTTGCCAGCAGACATGGCCCATTGGGCGTCGGAATTCTGGACACGTTTGTTGGTGCCCACATGCACATGTGTGCACAAGCAGAGGCACAGGGATTGCAGACCTACATCCTAGAATTGCTGACGTGTTCCAAGGAACTCCAGGCAAGGTGAGCAGCACAGGGGGGCCACAACACAGCAAAGCTTGCACCAGGCGAGTTGCACATGCAGGCTTAGTCACAGCACTGAGGGTGAGCTTGGACGAATATTGGTGTTGAAGCACACAATGCAGCTCAGATGTGTTGGTGGACTGAAGGCTGTTGATTGTAAGGTTGTCTGGGACACCTGCAGGGGCAGTGGCACATACCCTCCGGTACACCAAGGTCCATTGACGCACTTGTATCAACCATGTAGCCTTCTGAGATATGGAAAGGGGCAGCTCACAGGGACATACAGCAAGGGACATACTCGGGTGCAGTGCATTTCATTTCCATGTACATTTTGATAAATGCACTGCCAACTTTGTTTCAGTCATGGTGGTACACAACTTGCTCTGAAGTCATGGCTTGCTATATGGGTATGTCTGCTTACCCAGGGAACATTGCATGTTGTGTGAATTGTGACACATTGGTGTTCCATTTGCCACGCACCCACTGGCGGCTGACTTACTGCATTGACTGTGTATGACCCATCACAGGGGTACAAAGCATCTACACCAGATTGTCTGTTTGTAGAGTAGTTTTTTGCTATGGGGCATGTTTGGTGGTGTGTTTTTGTGTAATTGACACATACAGGTTGTTGACTGTGGCTCTCTTTGCAGCATTGCAGTGCTCTTGTAACCAGACCTGAGAGTGCGCAGGCAGGAGGCCAGCACTCAAAACCAGAGCTAAGTGTCTTCTTGTTTTTCTTTCAAACTGCTCTGCATAGTCTTGCTGAGGGGTGTACTAATGCATGGATAAATGTGTAATTCAATTTGGTATGTTTTTTTCCCCCCTAATCACCCGGAATCCTATGCAATTTTGAACCCTGTACCCTCTACCCGGTGTTCCTGCTTCCCGTACCTATCCAAGCAACGTTCCCTAACCCTCTTTCCCCGCTGGGGTTGCGGATGCCTGTGTAAGCCCCAAACTTGCAGGCGCCAAAACCCTAGAGGGGGTGGTTGGTTCGTGCCACTCCTAAACCTGGACAACAGAAGGCCATGACAATGATGTCCAAGTTTGTTTGGATTGTGTATGTGTTCATGCAGGTAGTACATTTTCGTGCATTCCCTACTTTCATGTGTCATTCCTCCTCCCCTCTCCTGCCACTCATTCCAGTTATCCAGTGTGCCAACACCTGTCCCGACTGCATATCCCTGACCCGCCTTCCCCACCAGGGTCTCAGGGGCCTGTGTGAGTTTGACCTTGCAGGCACCCGGGACACGGTGGGGGTGGTTGTTTCGTGACACTCCCGCGCCTGTACACGGGACCTGTGAAGGAACACATCCGTTCATGGTGCATCATTCTATGTTATGTACCACACATGGTTCACATCCTGTTGTTACATTGTTTTACTGTGCTACCTTGGTTGTTGCATCTTTTTGGTAGTACTTGGCCTTTGTGAGGTACTGCTACGTCAAGTCATCTACTGGAGGGTGTTCTGGTTCGTTTTTCTGGCTTGGATTTTGTGATTTTGGAAATGAGTGTGGATTCTGAGGGTGCAGGCACATTTTTAAACACAAAGTGGGAGATGGTGACGAAGGGGAAAGGTGATCCTGTGGCCAGGTGGAATTGAGGGTTGAAGGCTCCATGACCCAGGTGCAGTTGTTCAGTGGGTCATGGTCATTTGTGAGGGAGGGGGGGGTTGTTGTTGATAGTCGCCTTGCCCTGCAGTGTGATGGGAACCCTGACATTCTAATGATGGTATCCTATGTACATGTTTTGTTCTGCTGATCAATGCCTGTTCATGTGTTATGTTTACCTTTCAGGTGCGAGGGGATAGTTGTGGTTTGACATGCTGGGGTGTACACATGGTGAATGTTCACATGTGATGTGTAGAGAACACTGATGGTCACTTGCTTGCACATGCATATGTTGAGTGCATGTCCTTGCTGACCCACACACTTGCACTCTGATGCACTCCATCTACAACCACCCTTGCATATCCACGTGTACACTGTTTGCCTTCTGGTGCCCACTGTGTCCCTGCAGCACATATTCTGTGACCAATTATGGATCCTGTACATGCCTAATTTGCTTTTTGATGTGGTCTGTCGCTTAGATGTGATGCTCAGGGGGTGCATCACACACAATGGCCGTTCACTGTGCTGTGCGCTGAGCAGTGTGTTGCACGAGTAGGACACAGCACACAGAAGCTGCAGTGTTGATTTTGCAATGCACAATGTGCATGTAGACAGGCATTCATTGTTATGTTACGTCTACAACTCTTGTAATGCATTTGGAAATGACTTATTTTGGGTGGGAGGTTGTTGGTCAGTCATTTCATCTGATTCCAGGTCAGGCATCATTGTCTGATACCACTGTACATTTTGGAAATGGCAATGTGTACCTTATTGTTACTGTGTTGGTGTATGGGTATTGCTTGCCATGTAATGTTGTGGTTTGGGAGGGTTTGATTGACATAACAGTGATGGCCATGGCCTGTTTTGCAGGTGTGTTTGATTCACACCTTGCATGTCAGGGTCATCCGCTTCTCAAAGCAACTAGCTTGGGGTAGATATCTCTCTGCGGCAGGGCTCTCCCTCTGGAACAGCCTTCCTGCCTCACTGGAACTTGAGGAGAACCATCTCCGGTTCGGGAAGCACCTCAAGACCTTCCTCTTTGCTTCTGCTTTCTCTCTGCCTCTCCCTTGATAAATTCTTCACTGGAACTGCACTGGATCTGCAACTGGGCCACTCTCACCGACCTCGGTCCCTGGCCCAGCCACTCTCCACTTGCACTGCCTCCCTGGCAACCCCTGCACTGCGGGACTGTCTCTGTATCCCTATAGCCCCCCCTTCCCAGCACTTGTCTGCACTTACCTTTGCAGTTGCCACCAGCTGGCCTATGTATTTGTTTTTTGGTCTACTTACCCTGTACTGCACTCCCCCCCCTCCCCTTCCCCTTGCACTTTTCCCTTCCCCCTACCCCTGCACTTGCACAATCTAAATGACACCTGGCCTAGTAGTACCGTTGTCTGTCTTCCCTTGTTCCCCCCTCCCTGCCTCATCGCACCTTGTAATACCTGTGTATAGGCCATATCATGTCATGTCATATGTGTGCCTTTTGCTCACACAGGATAGCTTGTGTTTAAGTAGCTAGGGATGCAGACAATGTGGCACTTCCATGGCAACTATCTCAGGGTGGTAGGGTTGTGACAGTTCACTGTCTCTTTGTCATCATCGATTGTCACCTGGTATATGCCAGGCCTGTGTGCACTCCGCAGGGGTGGGAGTTTAGGTGAAAAATGTGGCCACAACCTGGGTCCGGGCTTCCTCGCCACGTGCCCTGTCCCCTCCCATGGGCAGCGCCTGTGCCTGTGGTTGGGGATGTGGGGGCACCATCATGTCCACCGGGACTCCCTGCCGTGTTGCAACATTGTGCAGGACACATGCTGCCACAAAGATCCTGCACACTACTGGTGGTGGATAGAGTAGCTGCCCGCCAGAGCGGTCAAGGGAGCGGAAACGTGACTTGAGCACTCCGAATGTGCGCTCCACTATGGCCCTGGTTGCAATATGGGCGGCGTTGTATCTTACCTGGGGTGGTGTGGTGGGGTTCCGGATTGGCGTCATCATGTGGTTGCTCAGAGGGTAGGCACTGTCCCCTGGGGAGGTGTAAATGGTTGTGATTATTGGGGTTTGTTTATTTGTGTGTGTGTGTGTGACATGCATGCATGTGCAAGGGCATTTGTACTCACCTAGGAGCCAGGTGTCGCCATGCTGCCCAGCTTCGAGGGCCCGGCTCAGGGCGGACATTCTGTATATGAAGCTGTCATGGGTGGAGCCAGGGTAGTTTTCATAGACAGGGGTGATGAGTCCCTTTGCATCGCATACCACCTGTACATTGATGGAATGCCAGTGCTTGCGGTTTCGGTAGATGTGCTCAGTGGCCCTAGGTGGACGTAGGGCCACATGGGTGCAATCTATGGCACCGAGCACTTTGTGCCACCCTGAAAAAATCCAGGACAACGGCCTGCCTTTCTGCGGGTGTTCTGGGCATGTATATGTGCCTGCGGACTGAGGGCCGCGCTGTCATGATTGCCAGTACCTGGTGTAGGCAGCGTGTCTGCGTGGCCTGTGAGAGCCCCCCCCACTATGGCAGTAGTCCGCTGAAATGGCCCAGTGGCCAAAAAATGGAGGACATTGAGCAGCTTCTCCAAGGGGCTCAATGCTTGGGAGCAAAGGTTGGGGGATGTAAGGTCATCTTCCCACTCCCTGACCAGGTCTAGGATGATGTGGGGTGGAAACCTATACCTGCCATAGACCTGGTCGTCAGGCATCCCAAAAAGGTTTGTCCGTGGTGCGAAATGCGTGCACTGGCTATTCTCCTCGTCCTGCGGTGTCCCACGATCACTGCAGCGTCAAATGGGGCATTCATCGTAGCTGTATATACGTGTTTGTTGTTTGCGTGCACTTTTATACTGTGTGCGGGGACGCTTCTGCCTGCCTTTGTGTGGCGGACGTGTTGATTCCTGTGTGCGTCTTTTGCCGTGCGCGGGTTTCCCGTATTCGAATCCATGAATATGGGTTGTTTGCGTGCGTGTGGGCGTTCCGTGTAGTTCCCTGCAGTACTTCCCCAGTTACGCCTTCTTTTTCACACGTTATTCCCCATTCTGCGTGTTACGCCCACTGTTCCGCTCACTTTGGTTGTGTGTGCCACGCTATGTGCGCTTTTGCTGTGCATGTAGCGCATCCCGTGTGTGCCTGCATGTGCCATGGCAGGATTGGGCGTACGGACAGCGGGAAACACGTGCAGCGTCTTCCTTGAATCGCACACATCCGCATGCGCTGCGTTTCTCGCGCTTGCGCTACCTTGCGCCTGCTTGCACTGGGATTTTCGGGGCACGTTTGATCCATGAATAGACCCCCATGTGTCACTATGAAGAAAATACAGAAGACTTAACCGTACTAAAATCAAAACTAAACAAAGAACAGCATACCATTTTTCAAGAAGTAACAAAAGAAATTGAATATGGTGTACAACATGAAAATACAAAATGTACCTGCCAAAATTACAAACCTATACTATATTTCAGTGGTGAAGCTGGTTCAGGCAAAACATTCTTGATCAAAAAAATCAGCAAGTTCCTTCAATAATTGACAAACAGCAAACTGTCAGCTGGTGTAAATGCCCCCACAGGTTTAGCTGCCTACAACATAGGCAGTTTCACTTTAAACTGATTACTACTCCTTACAGTAGAACCCCAAAACAAATTAGAATATTACAAACTTTCTACAGAAGCTGCAATGGAATTACGCAGAGTGCTAAAACAAATGAAAATGCTGCTAATAGATGAGGTGAGCATGGTCTCCAATCTAATGTTGACTTTGATTCACCTCAGATTACAAGAAGTACTCAAAAAAACTACTAAGGGCTCTCTGGAGGAAAACACATTATTGTTTTCGGAGATCTTCTTCAAATGACACCAGTGAAAGGTGAACCTATTTTTAAAACTTTAGGACACAAACTCTTCCTTAAAACTGTTGGCAGCATAGGAAATGTTAACCTTTGGCAACATTTCCAATACAGAGAATTAACAAAAAACGTGTGCCAGTCAGCAGACCTCACCTACTCCAACATTTGAAAAAGTATTAGAGTTGGTGTGCTATCTCAAGAAGCACAAGCAATATTAAAAACCTGGCACATCCATGCACTTTATAGCCATAACTCATGTGCTACAGATGTCATGGAACAATTAGCACACAAAAATGTCACTTGTATGTCGTTGATGCCAACTCTTGCAAGCTGTTCCCAGTTCAATGAAACAATGTTGAAAAACGAAATGCAACCAATAATTGAAATTTGTTCCACAGACAAACTGGACGTCCATGGTATGACACTACCCATGTGTCAACAAGCCACAAAAAGATTAAATGCCTTAGAAAACTCTATCTCCACCACAGCTGGTTTGGAGAACAGATAAGAATTCTCTTTAAACTGTACAGTAATGCTTAAACGTAACCTTGACGTGGAGCAAGGACTAGTTAATGGAGCACTTGGTACAGTTGTTGGCTTTCAAACATACCCACGTGACAACAACATTCAGTTTGTAAATATTCTCTTTGACAAACTATAAGAAGTAAAAAGAATAGGACGCTCAACAGCTCGATTCCTTCTTTTCAAAGACATGTATGTACGCAGAGAGCAATTTTCTCTAACTCTAGCATACGAGACACCATTCACAAATCACAAGGTCTTACCCTAGATAAAGCATTAATTGATATTGGGAATGCAGTCTTGAAAAAAGGCATGAGCAACGTAGTACTATCACACTTATGTACACTTGACTATCTATTTCTAATCAACTTTGATGCAAGTAAAGTAAACGCTGATATTCCTTGCATTTTAGAATACAATAGACTACATTCACTGTACACCCCCATCTAAAAACCTATCCTGTTCCACAAAAAGAAAGACATTATAAAAGAAAACTACTTCAAACAGAAACGCAACAGGATCTCATTGCAAATCCTCCAAAGAGAGTAAAATAAGCTAATACTTCATCAATTACTACAACCAAAGAAGAATGTGCTACTCAAAGTAACTCAGATACTTCTTCAAAGAAGCAACACACACTCCAAAGAAATGACTTGCACACAGAACTATCTGGTCCATTCAAATTTTCTAATGTAACTTATGTAAATTGCTACGCAAATGTAGCAATAAATATTCTATTTCAATTGCCACCAATTATTGAAAACATGTATTTACACAATATAGACCAATTGGGTTTGCAAATGTTAGTCCTTCATAGAAATGCAACCAACAATCCTGACAACACTTACAGTGTTCATGGAATAAGTCAAGAATTAGACTACTGTGCTGGAATCGTGAAATTCACTATAAACTCACAAGAAGACCCACAAGAATTTCTAATGTACTTACTACAAGTACTGGAAAACAAAAATATACCTATAAATGAAATCTTCCAGATTTCATACATGTGGAAACACACATGCACTCTGTGCAACAATATGGCACAGCAACAAATCCCTAATGAACGCTTTGTGTATGTATCCATACCTAACTGTGAATCCGTTCCATTTCAGCAACTTCTATAAAATGCAAACCATGGCAGATTATGTACTACCTTCAATTCAGATAATTGTTCCACCTTACAAATACAAACACATAGTAAATATGCAATACTAATGCTTTTACGTTACAATGCAGATGGTACCAAAAACAACTGCAAGCTGAATGGATTCACACATGATCAAGTATCACTTGGTAAGAAAACCTTCACAACAAAAGGTATAATCTACCATGCAGGAGCCACGAGCAATGCAAGTCACTACACTGCATATATAAAAAAGAATTGTGGATGGTTCGAATGTAATGATAATACCATTACTCTAAAGCAAAGATTACCAGCAAATCTTATAAACACTTACTTAATATTCTTAAAACCAAAATGTAATAACTAACCTGTGCATAAACATTAATAAAACTTCAATTAGAAAATTATAAACAGTTACAATAACCCAACAGGTATCTAACTGCCTCAAAATTCAGCAACAACCAAACAGATAAATCAACACCACTAAATTATAAGAAGGAATAAACAGTTAGAATATGCCAACAGGTATCTAACTGCCCAAGATTTTGCAACAAACAAACAGATAAATCAATACCACTAAAATATAACAAAAAATAAACAGTTAGAATATGCCAACAGGTATCTAACTGCCCCAAGATTTTACAATATCCAAACAAATAAATCAACACCACTAAAATATAGCAAAACAATAAAATAAACAGTTAGAATACGCCAACAGGTATCTAACTGCCCCAAAATTCTGCAACAACCAAACAGATAAATCAACACCACTAAATTATAAAAATAAATAAACAGTTACAATACACCAACATGTATCAGTTAATAATATAAATACAAAACTATAATCAATTACAATTCGACATCAGGTATCTAACAATCTGCAACAACCAACAGATAGAACATTAGCCAGAAGCAACAAGTAAACACTAAAAACAAAGAAAATATGTACTGTACCATAACAAAAAAATTTATTTTTTTATCCAACATGGATTGTTTTTTATCCCACATACCCAATGATTTAAGCAACAAACACAGAAACTGAGAAAATTGCACAGTACACTGGTTTGTAAACTACTAAATATGAGGGTCGTAATGAAGCAGACATGTCTATTATGCAATCTAATAAATCTTTATAAACTACCTACACTAACATGATCTTTTCTTTTATCACAGAAATTGCAAAAAAAATATCTGCTCCAGTTACCCACCTCATGTAAAAAATATATCCAATCACAAAACATCAAACAGTAAGTATATTATAATAAATACAACTCATAAATACTGCTCCATAACACAACCATTGAAGCAAACCTCTAACCATACACCACAATACAAATTGTTTACTTCCATTGATATGTTATACTGCAGTGCTCTTTACCAAACTCTACAATCTTAATGACATGACATAGCCAAAACATCACATACAAACTATACAAATCAAACACAACACAAACTGTAGATTTGCAAATATTTGACATATGTTTGATTCTATGGGTGTGATCTGTGGGTCTGATATGCTGCGGTGGTTGTGGCCAGGGCCTAGAGTCTTGGGTGCATGGCTTACAGAGTTAAAATCAAAAATGTTAACTCTGCTATATGGGCATCTTATATACTTATATAGAATCAAACATTTTAACTATGCTATATGGGCTACTTATATAGGATATTCATTACAATCAACACTGTACTAACAACCCAAAACCAATATCATACTAAAGTAAAATAGCCAGAAGCAAATCTTTTTATATCTGCGGACAGCCACGGGGTCCGCGGACATGACAAAGACATCAGGGGTGCCTGCCACCTAAACAAATACAGCATTTGACACATCTCTTACTCCCCCACCATCCCCAAACACTGTAACACACCAACACACTTGCCAAAGGTGCATTGCTCCCCCGTTCGCCGCCGCGCTGTCCGTGGATGTCCGCAGATACAAGATGGTGGACGCATCAAAACAATACGTTGCACCTCATGCTTCATTCCAGCCAACCAGCGAACACGTCCCATGTCCGCGGACATGACGCAAGCCGATTAGCCAATCGGTGTCCTGTCCATGGAGCAAACAGGGAAATGTGTCCGCGGAGTGGACATAGATATCATCACTATTTTATTGTGACCTACTTTTGGGTCTTTTTTAAAAAAAACTACTGGACGGATTTTCACCAAATTTATAAAAGCACGCTTTTGGGACCAGGCCGCTGCTCCTGCCGCACATTTGGTGAATATCCGTCCAGTGGTTTGGACTGTAGGCGTGAGCAACGTTTTTTCCCCATTCAGTCTATGGGAAAAAATAAATTTTGGGACCACCCTTATAACTCTGCCCCCCCGGAAGAAACCTCACCAAACTTTGCAAAAAATGCAGAGTGGGCCATATACTTTTTTTGCAAAGTTTGGTGAGGATTCGTCCAGTGGGAGCGAAGTTATAAGCCGCCCATAAAGTGCTCTTCCTTGGCATAAGCAATTTAACCATAACTACACGGCCAATACCGTGGCCGTGATATATATATATATATATATATATATATATATATATATATATATATATATATATATATATATATATATATTCAGTAAAAAAAACTTTGTTAAAGGGACGTTATGGTTAAGATGCGCTACTAAAAACCTATGAAATTCAGTGAAAAAACTTTGTTAAAGGGACGTTATGGTTCAAAGTAAAACCGAAAAACCCTTGAAATTCGCCAGTTATGGTAAGCTAAGCAACCATAACTCGCGTCACCACCGTGCACTGCTAAGCCTAACACCCAGGACATCAAAGATGACATCACAAATGTCTTTGATTTCATAGGTTTTTAGTAGCGCAACTTAACCATAACGTCCCTTTAACAACGTTTTTTTCACTGAATTTCGTAGGTTTTTAGTAGCGCAACTTAACAATAATAACTTTGACTTTATGTACATGTAATATGGAACATACTGAACCCCTTCTACTGAACCTGATGTCCGCAAACTCTTTTAATGTCCTCGGACATGTTCAGAGAACAGTACCACTACCTAAAAACTCTGGGGGGGTATGTTTGATTGTTATATCATAACATAGGAACATTTAAACAATTTGAAAAGCAGCACACATACACATTATATGTAGTAATACATAAGAAATGTAACCCATATATGTAACACACTAACCATTCATTTAAATACAATATGTTCTAAAATGGAATATACTAAAAGAAGATAAATTGGCCTCCAACATAATTACCTCACAGACACTACAGAACTAAGAGCAAGACCAGACCTGCAGAGTACTTAGAACATATCTTAACTGAAATAGAAAGTGTACTTCATTTTATTCATATATTTATAAACTTTCTGTATTAGATAAAAAAAAATATATTATCTTTTTTTTTTCTCACAGAAATGTCTAGTACTCTGGAATGGCTAGAGGAGCATTTCCCACATGAGGAAATGTCAGAAGATAGTGAAACTAATGGTAAACACTTTACAATATAAACCATTTAATTATTATTATTTTATATACATTTAACATATATATATTTGTTTTGTACAGAGCATACCAAAATAGAAAATACCTCTGAAGAAACTGTTATGGATAACACTCTTGACAGCATAAAAGAAAAAAATGGATTTATTGTTGACCAATTTTAATAATTTGAAAACTTTTGTTGAAGATCATTTTAAAACAAAAACCTCATACCATTGTCCCACATGTACTTGTCCCCCCTTATCATATCCCAGTCAATTATCCCCAAACCCTCTCCATAACCCAAAACGTTTTGATGAGACTTCCATCCCTTCTTCACTTAATACCAATCATGTTGAAACCCCTAATTCTCCTGTTTTTGTTTCCGTTTCTGCCTCACCTTCTCTATCATAAATTATTAATATATGTTAAATAAAGTAACATTTTTATATTGTGTTGTAATTAATTTCTGTTCTTTTTAAAAAAAAACAATGTAGGTGTCCACGGACAGCGCGGGTGTTCTGAAATGTTCGTAAATAAACAAAAATGTAGGTGTCCTGAAGAACACTATACCTGTCCGTACTGTTCGCTAGCAAGTTGAAACTGTTCTAAGAACACACGCGGTGTCCTGAAATGTTCGTAAAGAAACAAAAATGAAGGTGTCCTGAAGAACACTATACCTCTCCGTACTGTTCGCTAGCAAGTTGAAACTGTTCTAAGAACACATGCGGTGTCCTGAAATGTTCGTAAATAAACGAAAATGGAGGTGTCCTGAAGAACACTCTACCTGTCCGTACTGTTTGCTACCAACTTCAAACTGTTCTAGAAACACATGCGGCATCCAGAAATGTTCGTTTGACGTGTGACATACTTTTAATTACTTCAGGACCCGAACAGTGTCCGTAGAACATCAACGCGCATGAACAAACCAATGTCTGTGCATTTGGTGTCCTGTGGACAGCCGCTTCCTTCGCGAACATGTTCGCAAAGCGATCATGGGACCGCGCCCATGCTGATCGCGTGTTCTGAATGTGGACACTGTTCGTGTCCCTGAACAATTTAAAAGTATATTTTCAAGTAATCCACAATATTTCTCAATAAAAACTCACCATAGCACAGGTCCCACATACTAATCCTGAGTTTCTACATACTTTTTGAAAGTTTTTGAACTTTTTTTTGTGTTTGATCTGTCTAATTTGACACCATGACGGATTTACACCAAATTTGCGGCAGGAACGGCGGCTTGGTCCAGAAAGTGTGTTTTTTTTTTTATTTGGTGTAAATCCGTCCAGTAGTTTTTTTTTAAAATGTCAAAAATGTAAGTAAAAAAAATTAGTGATATCTATCTCCGAGGGCAGGAGAGGGATTGGGCAAGCAGCTTGCGTGATATCCGCAGACATGGAACGTGCTCTCCCATTGGCTGCGGTGAAGCGTGCAGTGCATCGTATTTTCAGAGATGCCCGCCATCTTTGTTTATCGTTTGCATCAGAGGCTTTGTTAATAGGGACTCTGCATACAACCCGTCCAGGGCTGCTGCAGACTGCTAGGAGACAAGCCATCACCACACGGTGGCCTGCGGATGGCCGAGGAGCGGGATCTGCTGCCTGCACAGTAACTTCATGCCCCGTGTTTTCCTCCCGTTCCCCGCACCCTCCGCTCATGCCCTGTGTCTCACTCTTGTCACCCCCACCCCCGCCCTATGTCTCCCTCCTAGCCCCCCCAACCCTGCTCATGCCCCATGTCTCCCTTCTGTTCCCCCACCCCCGCTCATCCCAAGTGTCTTCGTCCAGTTCCCCCCACCCCTGCCCGTGTCTCCCTTCTGTTCCCCCAACCCCTGCTCATGCCAGTGTCTTCCTCCCATTTCCCCCACCCCGCTCATGCCCCGTGTCTTCCTCCTGTTCCCCTACCCATGTTCATGCCCCATGTCTCCCTCCTGTCGCCCTCACCTCCCGCACATGCCCCGTGTCTCCCTCACGTTCCCCCCACCCACGCTCATACCCAGTGTCTCCCTCACATTCCCCCCACCCCCCGCTCATGCCCCATGTCTTCCTCCTTTTCTCCCCCACCTCCCGCTCATGCCCTGTGTCTCCCTCCTGTCCCCTCACCCCTGCTCATGGCCCATGTCTTCCTCACGTTCCCCCCATCCCCGCTCATGCCCCATGTCTCCCTCCTGTCCCCTCCACCCACGTGTCTCCCTCCCAGTCTCCCCAACCCCCGCTCATGCCCCGTGTCTATCTCTTGTGTCCCCACTCCCCGCTCATGTCCCGTGTCTACATCTTGTTCCCACCCACCCCCCACTCATGCCCCCTGTCTACCTCTTGTACCTCCCACGCCTCCGCTCATGCCCTGAGTCTACCACTTGTTCCCCCACCCCCCGCTCATGCCCCCTGTCTCCCTCCTGTTCCCCCCACCCCCCGCTCCGGCCCCCTGTCTCCCTCCTGCTCCCCCACCCCCGCTCATGCCCTGTG
This sequence comes from Ambystoma mexicanum, assembly GCF_040938575.1. Taxonomy (NCBI): domain Eukaryota; kingdom Metazoa; phylum Chordata; class Amphibia; order Caudata; family Ambystomatidae; genus Ambystoma; species Ambystoma mexicanum. Next base: position 482,056,626 of record NC_090932.1, on the reverse strand, counting down.
TCTCCCTCCTGTCCCCCCACCCCCCGCTCATGCCCTCGATCTTCCTCTAATTCCCCCACCCCCCACTCATGCCCCGTGACTCCCTCACGTTCCCCCCACCCCCCGCTCATGCCCTGTGTCTACCTCTTGTTCCCCCCACCCCCCGCTCATGCCCCATGTCTACCTCTTGTTCCCCCCACACCCCCACTCATTCCCTGTGTCTACCTCCTGTTCCCCACACCCCCGCTCATGCCCCATGTCTCCCTCCTGTTCCCCCACCCCCGCTCATGCCCCCTGTCTCCCTCCTGTTCCCCCACCCCCCGCTCATGCCCCCTGTCTCCCTCCTGTCCCCCCACCCCCCACTCATGCCCTGTGTCTTCCTCACATTCCCCCCACCCCCCGCTCATGCCCCGTGACTCCCTCACGTTCCCCCCACCCCCGCTCATGCCCTGTGTCTACCTCTTGTTCCCCCCGCCCCCCGCTCATGCCCCGTGTCTACCTCTTGTTCCACCAACACCCCGCTCATGCCCCGTGTCTCCCTCCTGTTCCCCCACCCCCCGCTCATGCCCCGTGTCTTCCTCACATTCCCCCACCCCCTGAAAATGCCCCGTGTCTCCCTCACGTTCCCCCTACTCCCCGCACATGCCCCGTGTCTTCCTCCCATTCCCCCCACCCTCCGCTCATGCCCCGTGTCTACCTCTTGTTCCCCCCACCCCCGGCTCATGCCCCGTGTCTCCCTCCTATTCCCCGCACCCCCCGCTCATGCCTCCTGTCTCCCTCCTGTTCCCCCACCCCTGCTCATGCCCCGTGACTCCCTCCTGTCCCCCCCACCCAACGCTCATGCCCCATGTCTCCCTCAGGTTCCCTCCCACCCCCCGCTCATGCCCCGTGTCTACTTCTTGTTCCCCCACCCCCTATTCATGCCCCGTGTCTACCTCCGGTTCCCCCCACTCCCGCTCATGCACCCTGTCTCCCTCCTGTTCCCCCACCCCCTGTTCATGCCCCCTGTCTCCCTCCTGTTCCCCTCACCCCAAGCTCATGCCACGGATCTCCCTCCTATCCTCCCACCCCCTGCTCATGCCCTGTGTCTTCCTCACGTTCCCCCCACCCCCCGCTCAAGCCCCGTGACACCCTCACGTTCCCCCCACCCCCCGTTCATGCCCTGTGTCTACCTCTTGTTCCCCCCACCCCCCGGTCATGCCCCGTGTCTACCTCTTGTTCCACCCAACCCCCGAACATGCCCAGTGTCTCCCACCTGTCCCCCCACCCTCCGCTCATGCCCTTGATCTTCCTCACATTCCCCCACCCCCCGCTCATGCCCCGTGACTCCCTCACGTTCCCCCCCGCTCATGCCCCATGTCTACCTCTTGTTCCCCCCACACCCCCGCTCATTCCCTGTGTCTACCTCCTGTTCCCCCACCCCCGCTCATGCCCCATGTCTCCCTCCTGTTCCTCCACCCCCGCTCATGCCCCCTGTCTCCCTCCTGTTCCCCCCACCCCCCGCTCATGCCCCGTGTCTCCCTCCTGTCCCCCCACCCCCCCGCTCATGCCCTGTGTCTTCCTCACATTCCCCCCACCCCCCGCTCATGCCCTGTGACTCCCTCACGTTCCCCCCACCCCCCGCTCATGCCCTGTGTCTACCTCTTGTTCCCCCCACCCCCCGCTCATGCCCCGTGTCTACCTCTTTTTCCACCAACACCCCGCTCATGCCCTGTGTCTCCCTCCTGTTCCCCCACCCCCCGCTCATGCCCCGTGTCTTCCTCACATTCCCCCAACCCCCTGAAAATTACCTGTGTCTCCCTCACGTTCCCCCTACTCCCCGCACATGCCCCGTGTCTTCCTCCCATTCCCCCCACCCTCCGCTCATGCCCCGTGTATACCTCTTGTTCCCCCACCCCCCGCTCATGCCCCGTGTCTCCCTCCTGTTCCCCCCCACCCCTGCTCATGCCCCGTGTCTCCCTCCTGTCCCCCCACCCCACGCTCATGCCCCATGTCCCCCTCACGTTCCCCCCTCCCCCCGCTCATGCCCTGTGTCTCCCTCATGTTCCCCCACACCCCCCGCTCATGCCCCGTGTTTACTTCTTGTTCCCCCACGCCCGCTCATGCCCCGTGTCTGCCTCCTGTTCCCCCCACTCCCGCTCATGCACCCTGTCTCCCTCCTGTTCCCCCCACCCCCCGCTCATGCCCCCTGTCTCCCTCCTGTTCCCCTCACCCCCGCTCATGCCCCGTATCTACCCCCTGTCCTCCCACCCCCTGCTCATGCCCTGTGTCTTCCTCACATTCCCCCCACTCCCCGCTCAAGCCCTGTGACACCCTCACGTTCCTCCCCACCCCCCGGTCATGCCCTGTGTCGACCTCTTGTTTCTCCCAACCCCCGAACATGCCCAGTGTCTCCCTCACATTCCCCCCACTCCCGGCTCATGCCCCATGTCTCCCTCCTGTGCCCCCCAACTGCGCTCATGACCGTGTCTCCCTCACGTTCCCCCATCCTCTGCTCATGCCCCGTGTCTCCCTTCCATTCTCCCCCACCCCCGCTCATACCCCGTGTCTCCCTCCTGTCCCCCCACCCCACACTCATGCCCTGTGTCTTCCTCACGTTCCCCCACCCCCCGCTCATGCCCCTTGTCTCCCTCCCGATCCCCCCACCCCCCGCTCATGCCCCGTGTCTACCTCTTCTTCCCCCCATCCCCCGCTCATGCCCCATGTCTACCTCTTGTTCCCCCACCCACCGCTCCTGCCCTGTGTCTTCCTCCCATTCTCCTCACCCCCCGCTCATGCCCTGTGTCTTCCTCCTGTCCCCCCCACCCCCCACTCATGCCCGTGTCTCCCTCCTGTCCCCCCCACCCCCTGCTCATGCCTCGTGTCTCCTTCCCGGTCCCCCCACCCCCCGCTCATGCCCCATGTTTACCTCTTGTTCCCCCATGCCCCGCTCATACACCGTGTCTACCTCTTGCCCCCTCCCGCCCCCCACTCATGCCCCGTGTCTCCCTCCTGTCCCCCCCACCCCCCACTCATGCCCCGTGTCTCCCTCCTGTCCCCCCACCCCCTGTTCATGCCCCGTGTCTCCCTCCCGGTCCCCCCCACCCCCCGCTCATGCCCCATGTCTACCTCTTGCTCCCCCCACCCCCCGCTCATACACTGTGTCTACCTCTTGTTCCCCCCACCCCCCGCTCATGCCCCGTGTCTCCCTCCTGTTCCCCCACCCCCTGCTCATGCCCCATGTCTTCATCCCGTTTCCCCCACCCCCCGCTCATGCCCCGTGTCTTCCTCCCTTTCTCACCCACCCCCTGCTCATGCCCCATGTCTCCTTCCTGTTCTCCCCAACCCCCCGCTCATGCCCCGTGTCTCTCTCCTGCCCCCCACCCTCGCTCGTGCCCCATGTCTTCCTCACGTTCCCCCCACCCCCGCTCATGCCCTGTGTCTCCCTCATGTTCCCCCACCCCACTCATGCCCCGTGTCTACCTCTTGTTTCCCCCACCCCCCGCTCATTCCCCATGTCTCCCTCCTGTCCCCCTACCCCCTGCTCATGCCACGTGTCTCCCTCACGTTCCCCCACCCCCGCTCATGCCCCGTGTCTACCTCTTGTTTCCCCCACCCCCCGCTCATGTCTGTGTCTACCTCTTGTTCCCCCACCCCTGCTCATGCCCATGTCTCCCCACCCCCTGCTCATGCCCTGTATCTTCCTCCCGTTCTCCCCCACCCCCCACTCATGCCCCGTGTCTACCTCATGTTCCCCCACCACCCACTCATGCCCCGTGTCTTCCTCACATTCCCCCCACACCCCGCTCATGCCCTGCATCTACCTCTTGTTCCCCCACCCCCGCTCATACCCTGTGTCTTCCTCCTATTCCCCCACCCTTGATCATGCCCCATGTCTTCCTTCTGTTGCTCCCACCCCCCGCTCATGCCCGTGTCTCCCTCCTGTTCTCCCATCCCCCACTCATGCCCCATGTCTTCCTCACGTTCCCCCCACCCCCGGCTCATGCCAAGTGTCTTCCTCCCGTTCTCCCCCACACCCGCTCATGCCCCATATCTCCCTCCCATTCCCCCACCCCCGCTCATGCCCCGTGTCTTCCTGACATTCCCCCACCCCCGCTCATGCCCCGTGTCTCCCTCACATTCCCCCCACCCCCCACTCATGCCCCGTGTCTTCCTCACGTTCCCCCCAAACCCGCTCATGCCCTTTGTCTTCTTCCTGTTCCCCCTACCCCCATGTCTTCCTTCTGTTGCCCCCACCCCCCACTCATGCCCGTGTCTCCCTCCTGTTCCCCCCACCCCCCGCTCATGCCCTGTGTCTTCCTCACGTTCCCCCCACCCCCCGCTCATGCCCCGTGTCTTCCTCATGTTCCCCTCACCCCCGCTCATGCCCCGTGTCCCCCTCATGTTCCCCCCACCCCCAGCTCATGCCCCATGTCTTCCTCCCGCTCTCCCCCATCCCCCGCTCATGCCCCGTGTCTACCTCTTATTCCCCCATCCCCTGCTCATGCCCTGTGTCTACCTCTTGTTCCCCCCACCCCCCTCTCATGCCCCGTGTCCCCCTCACGTTCCCCACCCCCTGCTCATGCCCTGTATCTTCCTCCCGTTCTCCCCCACCCCCCACTCATGCCCCGTGTCTACCTCTTGTTCCCCATACAGCCTGCTCATGCCCTGTGTCTACCTCTTGTTCCCCCCATCCCCCGCTCATGCCCCTTGTCTTCCTCCCATTCACCTCCACCCCCGGCTTATGCCCCGTGTCTTCTTCCTGTTCCCTCCACCCCCCGCTCATGCCCCGTGTCTACCTCTAGTTCCCCCATCCCCTGCTCATGCCCTGTGTTTCCCTCCTGTACCCCCACCCCCGCTCATGCCCCGTGTCTACCTCTTGTTTCCCCCACCCCCTGCTCATGCCCCGTGTCTCCCTCATGTACCCCCCCACCCCCGCCCCGTGTCTACCTCTTGTCCCCCCACCCCCCGCTCATGCCCCGTGCCTACCTCTTGTTCCCCCCGCCCCCTGCTCATGCCCCGTGTCTCCCTCACATTCCCCCACCACCTGCTCATGCCCCGTGTCTTCCTCACATTCCCCCACCCCCCACTCATGCCCGTGACTACCTCTTGTTCGCCCCACCCCCTCTCATGCCCCGTGTCTCCCTCCTGTTCCCCCACCCCCCGCTCATGCCCCATGTCTTTCTCATGTTCTCCCCACCCCCCGCTCATGCCCCGTGTCTCCCTCATGTTCCCCCACCCCCCGCTCATGCCCCATGTCTTCCTCATGTTGCCCCCACCCCCCGCTCATGCCCCATGTCGCCCACACGTTCCCCCCACCCCCGGCTCATGCCCCGTGTCTTCCTCACGTTCTCCCCACCCCCTGCTCATGCCCTGTGTCTTCCTCCTGTTCCCCCCACCCCCGTGTCTTCCTTCTGTTGCCCCCACCCCCCACTCATGCCCTGTGCCTCCCTCCTGTTCCCCCCACCCCCTGCCCATGCCCCGCGTCTTCCTCACATTCCCCTCACCCGCTCATGCCCAGTGTCTTCCTCACATTCCCCCACCCCCGCTCATGCCCCGTGGCCCCTCACGTTCCCCCCACCCCCCGCTCTTGCCCCTTGTCTTACTCCTGTTCTCCCCCACCCCCTGCTCATGCCAAATGTCTACCTCTTGTTCCCCCACCCCCTGCTCATGCCCCGTGTCTACCTCTTGTTCCCCCCGCCCCCCGCTCATGCCCCGTGTCTTCCTCACATTCCCCCCACCCCCCCACTCATGCCCGTGACTAACTCTTGTTCCCCTCACCCCCCACTCATGCCCCGTGTCTTCCTCCTGTTCCCCCCACCCCTCGCTCACGCCCCGTGTCTTCCTTCTTTCTCCCCCACCCCCCGCTCATGCCCCGTGTCTCCCTCCTGTTCCCCCACCCCCTGCTCATGCCCCATGTCTTTCTCATGTTCCCCCCACCCTCAGCTCATGCCCGTGTCTTCCTCCCATTCTCCCCACCCCCGCTCATGCCCCGTGTCTCCCTCATGTTCCCCCCACACCCCACTCATGCCCCGTGTCTCCCTCACGTTCACCCCACCCCTTGCTCATGCCCCGTGTCTTCCTCACGTTCCCCCCACCCCTGCTCATGCCCCGTGTCTCCCTCACGTTCCCCCCACCCTCGCTCATGCCCCATATCTTCCTCACGTTCCCCCCAACCCCCTGCTCATGCCCCGTGTCTACCTCTTGGTCCCCCCACCCCCTGCTCATGCCCCGTGTCTACCTCTTGTTCCCCCACCCCCCGCTCCTGTCTGTGTCTACCTCTTGTTCCCCCACCCCTGCTCATGCCCATGTCTCCCTCACGTTCCCCCACCACCCACTCATGCCCCGTGTCTTCCTCACATTCCCCCCACCCCCGCTCATGCCCTGCGTCTATCTCTTGTTCCCCCCACTCCCGCTCCTGCCCCGTGTCTTCGTCCTGTTCCCCCACCCCGATCATTCCCCATGTCTTCCTTCTGTTGCTCCCACCCCCCGCTCATGCCCCGTGTCTCCCTCCTGTTCTTCCATCCCCCACTCATGTCCCATGTCTTCCTCACGTTCCCCCCACCCCCAGCTCATGCCCCGTGTCTTCCTCCCGTTCTCCCCCACACCTGCTCATGCCCCATGTCTCCCTCCTGTCCCCCACATCCCGCTCATGCCCCGTGTCTCCCTCCCATTCCCCCACCCCCGCTCATGCCCCGTGTCTTCCTCACATTCCCCCACCCCCGCTCATGCCCCGTGTCTCCCTCACATTCCCCCCACCCCCCACTCATGCCCCGTGTCTTCCTCACGTTCCCCCCAATCCCGCTCATGCCCTTTGTCTTCTTCCTGTTCCTCATACCCCCATGTCTTCCTTCTGTTGCCCCCACCCCCCACTCATGCCCCTGTCTCTCCCTCCTGTACCCCCAACCCCCCGCTCATGCCCTGTGTCTTCCTCACGTTCCCCCCACCCCCCGCTCATTCCCCGTGTCTTCCTCATGTTCCCCTCACCCCCGCTCATGCCCCGTGTCCCCCTCATGTTCCCCCCACCCCCCGCTCATGCCCCATGTCTTCCTAACCTTCTCCCCCATCCCTCGCTCATGCTCTGTGTCTACCTCTTGTTCCCCCAACCCCTGCTCATGCCCTGTGTCTACCTTTTGTTCCCCCCACCCCCCTCTCTTGCCCCGTGTCCCCCTCACGTTCCCCACCCCCTGCTCATGCCCCGTGTCTTCCTCCCGTTCTCTCCCACCCCCCGCTCATGCCCCGTGTCTACCTCTTGTTCCCCCCACACCCTGCTCATGCCCTGTGTCTAACTCTTTTTCCCCCCATCCCCCGCTCATGCCCAGTGTCTTCCTCCCATTCACCCCCACCCCCGGCTTATGCCCCGTGTCTTCCTCCTGTTCCCTCCACCCCCCACTCATGCCCCGTGTCTACCTCTAGTTCCCCCACCCCCTGCTCATGCCCCGTGTCTCCCTCCTGTACCCCCCACCCCCGCTCATGCCCCGTGTCTACCTCTTGTTCCCCCCACCCCCTGCTCATGCCCCGTGTCTCCCTCATGTTCCCCCCACACCCCACTCATGCCCGTGTCTCCCTCACGTTCACCCCACCCCCCACTCATGCCCCGCGTCTACCTCTTGTCCCCCCCACCCCCCGCTCATGCCCCGTGTCTACATCTTGTTCCACCCGACCCCTGCTCATGCCCCATGTCTCCCTCATGTTCCCCCACCACCTGCCCATGCCCCGTGTCTTCCTCACATTCCCCCACCCCCCACTCATGCCCGTGACTACCTCTTGTTCGCCCCACACCCGCTCATGCCCCGTGTCTTCCTTCTGTTCCCCCACCCCCCGCTCACGCCCCGTGTCTTCCTTCTTTTGCCCCCACCCCCGCTCATGCCCCATGTCTCCCTCCTGTTCCCCCACCCCCCGCTCATGCCCTATGTCTTTCTCATGTTCCGCTACCCTCAGCTCATGCCCCGTGTCTTCCTCCCGTTCTCCCCACCCCCCGCTCATGCCCCGTGTCTCCCTCATGTTCCCCCCACCCTCCGCTCATGCCCCGTGTCTCCCTCATGTTCCCCCCACCCCCCGCTCATGCCCCGTGTCTCCCTCATGTTTCCCCACCCCCTGCTCATGCCCCGTGTCTTCCTCACATTCCCCCCACCCCCGCTCATGCCCCATGTCGCCCACATGTTCCTCCCACCCCCGGCTCATGCCCCGTGTCTTCCTCACGTTCTCCCCACCCACTGCTCATGCCCTGTGTCTTCCTCCTGTTCCCCCAACCCTCGTGTCTTCCTTCTGTTGCCCCCACCCCCCACTCATGCCCTGTGCCTCCCTCCTGTTCCCCCCACCCCCAGCTCATGCCCCGCGTCTTCCTCACATTCCCCCCACCCGCTCATGCCCCGTGTCTTCCTCACATTCCCCCACCCCCGCTCATGCCTCGTGGCCCCTCCTGTTCCCCCCACCCCCTGCTCATGCCCCGCGTCTTCCTCACATTCCCACCCCCCGCTCATGCCCCATGTCTTCCTCCCGTTCTCCCCATCCCCCTCTCATGCCCCATGTCTACCTCTTGTTCCCCCCAACCCCTGCTCATGCCCTGTGTCTACCTCTTGTTCCCCCCACCCCATCTCATGCCCCGTTTCCCCCTCAGGTTCCCCACCCCTAGCTCATGCCCCGTGTCTTCCTCCCGTTCTCCCCCACCCCCCGCTCATGCCCCGTGTCTACCTCTTGTTCCCCCCACACCCTGCTCATGCCCTGTGTCTACCTCTTGTTCCCCCCATCCCCCGCTCATGCCCCGTGTCTTACTCCCATTCACCCCCACCCCCGGCTTATGCCCCGTGTCTTCCTCCTGTTCCCTCCACCGCTCATGCCCCGTGTCTACCTCTAGTTCCCCCATCCCCTGCTCATGCCCCGTGTCTCCCTCCTGTACCCCCCACCCCCGCTCATGCCCCGTGTCTACCTCTTGTTCCCCCCACCCCCTGCTCATGCCCCGTGTCTCCCTCATGTACCCCCCACCCCCCGCCCGGTGTCTCTCTCTTGTCCCCCCGACCCCCTGCTCATGCCCCGTGTCTACCTCTTGTTCCCCACGCCCCCTGCTCATGCCCCGTGTCTTCCTCACATTCCCCCACCCCCCACTCATGCCCGTGACTACCTCTTGTTTGCCCCACCCCCGCTCATGCCCCGTATCTTCCTCCTGTTCCCCCACCCCCCGCTCACGCCCCGTGTCTTCCTTCTTTTGCCCCCACCCACCGCTCATGCCCCGTGTCTCCCTCCTGTTCCCCCACCCCCCGCTCATGCCCCATGTCTTTCTCATGTTCCCCCTACCCTCAGCTCATGTCCCGTGTCTTCCTCACATTCCCCCACCCCCGCTCATGCCCCGTGGCCCCTCACGTTCCCCCCACCCCCCGCTCATGCCCCTTGTCTTACTCCTGTTCTCCCCCACCCCCGCTTATGCCCCATGACTACCTCTTGTTCCCCCACCCCCTGCTCATGCCCCGTGTCTACCTCTTGTTCCCCCCGCCCCCCGCTCATGCCCTGTATCTCCCTCACGTTCCCACACGACCTGCTCATGCCCCGTGTCTTCCTCACATTACCCCCACCCCCCACTCATGCCCGTGACTAACTCTTGTTCCCCTCACCCCCCGCTCATGCCCCGTGTCTTCCTCCTGTTCCCCCCACCCCCCGCTCACGCCCCGTGTCTTCCTCCTTTCTCCCCCACCCCCCGCTCATGCCCCGTGTCTCCCTCCTGTTCCCCCACCCCCTGCTCATGCCCCATGTCTTTCTCATGTTCCCCCCACCCCCAGCTCATGCCCGTGTCTTCCTCCCATTCTCCCCACTCCCGCTCATGCCCTGTGTCTCCCTCATGTTCCCCCCACCCCCCTCTCATGCCCCGTGTCTCCCTCACGTTCCCCCACCCCCCGCTCATGCCCCGTGTCTTCCTCACGTTCCCCCCATCCCCCGCTCATGCCATGTGTCTTCCTCCTGTTCCCCCACCCCCATGTCTTCCTTCTGTTGCCCCCACCCCCCACTCATGCCCCGCTCTTCCTCACATTCCCCCCACCCCCTGCTCATGCTACGCGTCTTCCTCACGTTCCCCCCACCCCCCGCTCATGCCCCGTGTCTTCCTCACATTACTCCCACCCCCGCTCATGCCCTGTGGCCCCTCATGTTCCCCCCACCCGCCGCTCATGCCCCGTGTCTTCTTTCTATTCTCCCCCACCCCCGGCTCATGCCCTGTGTCTACCTCTTGTTCCCCCACCCCCTGCTCATGCCCTGTGTATACCTCTTGTTCCCCCCAACCCCGCTCATGACCCGTGTCTCCCTCACATTCCCCCCACCCCCCACTCATGCCCCGTGTCTTCCTCACGTTCCCCCCAAACCCGCTCATGCCCTTTGTCTTCTTCCTGTTCTCCCTACCCCCATATCTTCCTTCTGTTGCCCCCACCCCCCACTCATGCCTGTGTCTCCCTCCTGTTCCCCCCACCCCCCGCTCATGCCATGTGTCTTCCTCACGTTCCCCCCACCCCCCGCTCCTGCCCGTGTCTTCCTCATGTTCCCCTCACCCCCGCTCATGCCCCGTGTCCCACTCATGTTCCCCCCACCCCCCTGCTCATGCCCCATGTCTTCCTCCCGTTCTCCCCCATCCCCCGCTCATGCCCTGTGTCTACCTCTTGTTTCCCCAACCCCTGCTCATGCCCTGTGTTCACCTCTTGTTCCCCCCACCCCCCTGCCCATGCCCCGTGTCTTCCTCCTGTTCTCCCCCACCCCCCGCTCATGCCCCATGTCTACCTCTTGTTCCCCCCACACCCTGCTCATGCCCTGTGTCTACCTCTTGTTCCCCCCATCGCCTGCTCATGCCCCGTGTCTTCCTCCCATTCTCCTCCACCCCCGGCGTATGCCCCGTGTCTTCCTCCTGTTCCCTCCACCCTCCGCTCATGCCCCGTGTCTACCTCTAGTTCCCCCATCCCCTGCTCATGCCCCGTGTCTCCCTCCTGTAGCCCCCACCCCCGCTCATGCCCCGTGTCTACCTCTTGTTCCCCCCACCCCTGCTCATGCCCCGTGTCTCCCTCATGTACCACCCACCCCCCGCCCCGTGTCTACCTCTTGTCCCCCCCATCCCCCGCTCATGCCCCATGTCTACCTCTTGTTCCCCCCGCCCCCTGCTCATGCCCCGTGTCTCCCTCACGTTCCCCCACTACCTGCTCATGCCCCGTGTCTTCCTCACATTCCCCCACCCCCCAGTCATGCCCCTGACTACCTCTTGTTCGCCCCACCCCCGCTCATGCCCCGTGTCTTCCTCCTATTCCCCCACCCCCCGCTCACGCCCCGTGTCTTCCTTCTTTTGCCCCCACCCCCCGCTCATGCCCCATGTCTCCCTCCTGTTCCCCAACCCCCCGCTCATGGCCCATGTCTTTCTCATGTTCCCCCTACCCTCAGCTCATGCCCCGTGTCTTCCTCCCGTTCTCCCCACCCCCCGCTCATGCCCCGTGTCTCCTTCATGTTCCCCCACCCCCCGCTCATGCCCCGTGTCTCCCTCATGTTCCCCCACCCCCTGCTCATGCCCCGTGTCTTCCTCACGTTCCCCCCACCCCCGCTCATGCCCCATGTCGCCCACACGTTCTCCCCACCCCCGGCTCATGCCCCTGTGTCTTCCTCACGTTCTCCCCATGCCCTGTGTCTTCCTCCTGTTCCCCCCACCCCCCATGCCTTCCTTCTGTTGCCCCCACCCCCCACTCATGCCCTGTGCATCCCTCCTGTTCCCCCTACCCCCTGCTAATGGCCCGCGTCTTCCTCACATTCCCCCCACCCGCACATGCCCCGTGTCTTCCTCACATTACCCCACCCCCGCTCATGCTCCGTGGCCCCTCACGTTCCCCCCACCCCCCGCTCATGCCCCTTGTCTTACTCCTGTTCTCCCCCATCCCCCGCTCATGCCCCGTGTCTACCTCTTGTTCCCCCACCCCCTGCTCATGCCCCGTGTCTACCTCTTGTTCCCCCTGCCCCCCACTCATGCCCCGTGTCTCCCTCACGTTCCCCCACCACCTGCTCATGCCCCGTGTCTTCCTCACATTCCCCCCACCCCCCACTCATGCCCGTGACTAACTCTTGTTCCCCTCACCCCCCGCTCATGCCCCGTGTCTTCCTCCTGTTCCCCCCACCCTCCGCTCACGCCCTGTGTCTTCCTTCTTTCTCCCCCACCCCCCGCTCATGCCCCGTGTCTCCCTCCTGTTCCCCCACCCCCTGCTCATGCCCCATGTCTTTCTCATGTTCCCCCCACCCCCAGCTCATGCCCGTGTCTTCCTCCCATTCTCCCCACCCCCGCTCATGCCCCGTGTCTCCCTCATGTTCCCCCCACCCCCCACTCATGCCCCGTGTCTCCCTCACGTTCCCCCACCCCCGCTCATGCCCCGTGTCTTTCTCACGTTCCCCCCACCCCCTGCTCATGCCCCGTGTCTCCCTCACGTTCCCCCCACCCTCGCTCATGCCCCATATCTTCCTCACGTTCCCCCCAACCCCCTGCTCATGCCCCGTGTCTACCTCTTGGTCCCCCCACCCCCTGCTCATGCGCCATGTCTACCTCTTGTTCCCCCACCCCCCGCTCATGTCTGTGTCTACCTCTTGTTCCCCCACCCATGCTCATGCCCATGTCTCCCTCACGTTCCCCCACCACCCACTCATGCCCCGTGTCTTCCTCACATTCCCCCCACCCCCCGCTCATGCCCTGCGTCTACCTCTTGTTCCCCCCACCCCCGCTCATGCCCCGTGTCTTCCTCCTGTTCCCCCACCCCCGATCATGCCCCATGTCTTCCTTCTGTTGCTCCCACCCCCCGCTCATGCCCCGTGTCTCCCTCCTGTTCTTCCATCCCCCACTCATGCCCCATGTCTTCCTCACGTTCCCCCCACCCCCAGCTCATGCCCCGTGTCTTCCTCCCGTTCTCCCCCACACCCGCTCATGCCCCATGTCTCCCTCCTGTCCCCCACATCCCGCTCATGCCCCGTGTCTCCCTCCCATTCCCCCACCCCCGCTCATGCCCCGTGTCTTCCTCACATTCCCCCACCCCCGCTCATGCCCCGTGTCTCCCTCACATTCCCCCCACCCCCCACTCATGCCCTGTGTCTTCCTCACGTTCCCCCCAAACCCGCTCATGCCCTTTGTCTTCTTCCTGTTCCTCCTACCCCCATGTCTTCCTTCTGTTGCCCCCACCCCCCACTCATGCCCGTGTCTCCCTCCTGTACCCCCAACCCCCCGCTCATGCCATGTGTCTTCCTCACGTTCACCCCACCCCCCGCTCATGCCCCGTGTCTTCCTCATGTTCACCTCACCCCCGCTCATGCCCCGTGTCCCCCTCATGTTCCCCCCACCCCCCGCTCATGCCCCATGTCTTCCTCCCGTTCTCCCCCATCCCACGCTCATGCCCCGTGTCTACCTCTTGTTCCCCCAACCCCTGCTCATGCCCTGTGTCTACCTTTTGTTCCCCCCACCCCCCTCTCATGCCCCGTGTCCCCCTCACGTTCCCCACCCCCTGCTCATGCCCCGTGTCTTCCTCCCGTTCTCTCCCACCCCCCGCGCATGCCCCGTGTCTACCTCTTGTTCCCCCCACACCCTGCTCATGCCCTGTGTCTAACTCTTTTTCCCCCCATCCCCCGCTCATGCCCAGTTTCTTCCTCCCATTCACCCCCACCCCCGGCTTATCCGGCTTATGCCCCGTGTCTTCCTCCTGTTCCCTCCACCCCCCGCTCATGCCCCGTGTCTACCTCTAGTTCCCCCACCCCCTGCTCATGCCCCGTGTCTCCCTCCAGTACCCCCCACCCCCGCTCATGCCCCGTGTCTACCTCTTGTTCCCCCCACCCCCAGCTCATGCCCCGTGTCTCCCTCATGTACCCCCCACCCCCCGCCCCGTGTCTACCTCTTGTACCCCCCACCCCCCGATCATGCCCCGTGTCTACCTCTTGTTCCCCACGCCCCTGCTCATTCCCCATGTCTCCCTCACGTTCCCCCACCACCTGCCCATGCCCCGTGTCTTCCTCACATTCCCCCACCCCCCACTCATGCCCGTGACTACCTCTTGTTCGCCCCACCCCCGCTCATGCCCCGTGTCTTCCTCCTGTTCCCCAACCCCACGCTCACGCCCCGTGTCTTCGTTCTTTTGCCCCCACCCCCGCTCATGCCCCATGTCTCCCTCCTGTTCCCCCATCCCCCCGCTCATGCCCCATGTCTTTCTCATGTTCCCCCTACCCTCAGCTCATGCCCCGTGTCTTCCTCCCGTTCTCCCCACCCCCCGCTCATGCCCCGTGTCTACCTCATGTTCCACCCACCCCCCGCTCATGCCCCGTGTCTTCCTCACATTCCCTCACCCCCGCTCATGCCCCGTGTCTCCCTCACATTCCCCCCACCCCCCACTCATGCCCCGTGTCTTCCTCACGTTCCCCCCAAACCCGCTCATGCCCTTTGTCTTCTTCCTGTTCCTCCTACCCCCATGGCTTACTTCTGTTGCCCCCACCCCCCACTCATGCCCGTGTCTCCCTCCTGTACCCCCAACCCCCCGCCCGCTCATGCCATGTGTCTTCCTCACATTCACCCCACCCCCCGCTCATGCCCCGTGTCTTCCTCATGTTCACCTCACCCCCGCTCATGCCCCGTGTCCCCCTCATGTTCCCCCCACCCCCCGCTCATGCCCCATGTCTTCCTCCCATTCTCCCCCATCCCACGCTCATGCCCCGTGTCTACCTCTTGTTCCCCCAACCCCTGCTCATGCCCTGTGTCTACCTTTTGTTCCCCCCACCCCCGCTCATGCCCCGTGTCTACCTCTTGTTCCCCCACCCCCTGCTCATGCCCCGTGTCTCCCTCATGTACCCCCCACCCCCCGCCCCGTGTCTACCTCTTGTCCCCCCCACCCCCCGCTCATGCCCCGTGTCAACCTCTTGTTCCCCCCGCCCCTGCTCATTCCCCATGTCTCCCTCACGTTCCCCCACCACCTGCCCATGCCCCGTGTCTTCCTCACATTCCCCCACCCCCACTCATGCCCGCAACTACCTCTTGTTCGCCCCACCCCCGCTCATGCCCCGTGTCTTCCTCCTGTTCCCCCACCCCCCGCTCACGCCCCGTGTCTTCGTTCTTTTGCCCCCACCCCCGCTCATGCCCCATGTCTCCCTCCTGTTCCCCCACCCCCCGCTCATGCCCCATGTCTTTCTCATGTTCCCCCTACCCTCAGCTCATGCCCCGTGTCTTCCTCCTGTTCCCCAACCCCACGCTCACGCCCCGTGTCTTCGTTCTTTTGCCCCCACCCCCGCTCATGCCCCATGTCTCCCTCCTGTTCCCCCATCCCCCCGCTCATGCCCCATGTCTTTCTCATGTTCCCCCTACCCTCAGCTCATGCCCCGTGTCTTCCTCCCGTTCTCCCCACCCCCCGCTCATGCCCCGTGTCTACCTCATGTTCCACCCACCCCCCGCTCATGCCCCGTGTCTTCCTCACATTCCCTCACCCCCGCTCATGCCCCGTGTCTCCCTCACATTCCCCCCACCCCCCACTCATGCCCCGTGTCTTCCTCACGTTCCCCCCAAACCCGCTCATGCCCTTTGTCTTCTTCCTGTTCCTCCTACCCCCATGGCTTACTTCTGTTGCCCCCACCCCCCACTCATGCCCGTGTCTCCCTCCTGTACCCCCAACCCCCCGCCCGCTCATGCCATGTGTCTTCCTCACATTCACCCCACCCCCCGCTCATGCCCCGTGTCTTCCTCATGTTCACCTCACCCCCGCTCATGCCCCGTGTCCCCCTCATGTTCCCCCCACCCCCCGCTCATGCCCCATGTCTTCCTCCCATTCTCCCCCATCCCACGCTCATGCCCCGTGTCTACCTCTTGTTCCCCCAACCCCTGCTCATGCCCTGTGTCTACCTTTTGTTCCCCCCACCCCCGCTCATGCCCCGTGTCTACCTCTTGTTCCCCCACCCCCTGCTCATGCCCCGTGTCTCCCTCATGTACCCCCCACCCCCCGCCCCGTGTCTACCTCTTGTCCCCCCCACCCCCCGCTCATGCCCCGTGTCTACCTCTTGTTCCCCCCGCCCCTGCTCATTCCCCATGTCTCCCTCACGTTCCCCCACCACCTGCCCATGCCCCGTGTCTTCCTCACATTCCCCCACCCCCACTCATGCCCGCAACTACCTCTTGTTCGCCCCACCCCCGCTCATGCCCCGTGTCTTCCTCCTGTTCCCCCACCCCCCGCTCACGCCCCGTGTCTTCGTTCTTTTGCCCCCACCCCCGCTCATGCCCCATGTCTCCCTCCTGTTCCCCCACCCCCCGCTCATGCCCCATGTCTTTCTCATGTTCCCCCTACCCTCAGCTCATGCCCCGTGTCTTCCTCCCGTTCTCCCCACCCCCCGCTCATGCCCCGTGTCTACCTCATGTTCCACCCACCCCCCGCTCATGCCCCGTGTCTCCCTCATGTTTCCCCACCCCCACTCATGCCCCGTGTCTTCCTCACGTTCCCCCCACCCCCGGCTCATGCCCCATGTCGCCCACACGTTCTCCCCACCCCCGGCTCATGCCCCGTGTCTTCCTCACGTTCTCCCCACCCCCTGCTCATGCCCTGTGTCTTCCTCCTATTCCCCCCACCCCCCATGTCTTCCTTCTGTTGCCCCCACCCCCCACTCATGCCCTGTGCCTCCCTCCTGTTCCCCCCACCCCCTGCTAATGCCCCGCGTCTTCCTCACATTCCCCCCACCCGCACATGCCCCGTGTCTTCCTCACATTACCCCACCCCCGCTCATGCTCCGTGGCCCCTCACGTTCCCCCCACCCCCCGCTCATGCCCCTTGTCTTACTCCTGTTCTCCCCCACCCCCCGTTCATGCCCCGTGTCTACCTCTTGTTACCCCACCCCCTGCTCAGGCCCAGTGTCTACCTCTTGTTCCCCCCGCCCCCCGCTCATGCCCCGTGTCTCCCTCACGTTCCCCCACCACCTGCTCATGCCCCGTGTCTTCCTCACATTCCCCCCACCCCCCACTCATGCCCGTGACTAACTCTTGTTCCCCTCACCCCCCGCTCATGCCCCGTGTCTTCCTCCTGTTCCCCCCACCCCCCGCTCACGCCCCGTGTCTTCCTTCTTTCTCCCCCACCCCCCGCTCATGCCCCGTGTCTCCCTCCTGTTCCCCCACCCACTGCTCATGCCCCATGTCTTTCTCATGTTCCCCCCACCCCCAGCTCATGCCCGTGTCTTCCTCCCATTCTCCCCACCCCCGCTCATGCCCCGTGTCTCCCTCATGTTCCCCCCACCCCCCACTCATGCCCCGTGTCTCCCTCACGTTCCTCCACCCCCCGCTCATGCCCCGTGTCTTCCTCACGTTCCCCCCACCCCCTGCTCATGCCCCGTGTCTCCCTCACGTACCCCCCACCCTCGCTCATGCCCCATATCTTCCTCACATTCCCCCAAACCCCTGCTCATGCCCCGTGTCTACCTCTTGGTCCCCCCACCCCCTGCTCATGCCCCGTGTCTACCTCTTGTTCCCCCACCCCCGCTCATGTCTGTGTCTACCTCTTGTTCCCCCACCCCTGCTCATGCCCATGTCTCCCTCACGTTCCCCCACCACCCACTCATGCCCCGTGTCTTCCTCACATTCCCCCACCCCCCGCTCATGCCCTGCGTCTACCTCTTGTTCCCCCCACCCCCGCTCATGCCCTGTGTCTTCCTCCTGTTCCCCCACCCCGATCATGCCCCATGTCTTCCTTCTGTTGCTCCCACCCCCCGCTCATGCCCCGTGTCTCCCTCCTGTTCTCCCATCCCCCACTCATGCCCCATGTCTTCCTCACGTTCCCCCCACCCCCAGCTCATGCCCCGTGTCTTCCTCCCGTTCTCCCCCACACCCGCTCATGCCCCATGTCTCCCTCCTGTCCCCCACATCCCGCTCATGCCCCGTGTCTCCCTCCCATTCCCCCACCCCCGCTCATGCCCCGTGTCTTCCTCACATTCCCCCACCCCCGCTCATGCCCCGTGTCTCCCTCACATTCCCCCCACCCCCCACTCATGCCCCGTGTCTTCCTCACGTTCCCCCCAAACCCGCTCATGCCCTTTGTCTTCTTCCTGTTCTTCCTACCCCCATGTCTTCCTTCTGTTGCCCCCACCCCCCACTCATGCCCGTGTCTCCCTCCTGTACCCCCAACCCCCCGCTCATGCCCTGTGTCTTTCTCACGTTCACCCCACCCCCCGCTCATGCCCCGTGTCTTCCTCATGTTCCCCTCACCCCCGCTCATGCCCCGTGTCCCCCTCATGTTCCCCCCACCCCCCGCTCATGCCCCATGTCTTCCTCCCGTTCTCCCCTATCCCCCGCTCATGCCCCGTGTCTACCTCTTGTTCCCCCAACCCCTGCTCATGCCCTGTGTCTAACTCTTTTTCCCCCCATCCCCAACTCATGCAAAGTGTCTTCCTCCCATTCACCCCCACCCCCGGCTTATGCCCCGTGTCTTCCTCCTGTTCCCCCCACCCTCCTCTCATGCCCCGTGTCCCCCTCACGTTCCCCACCCCCTGCTCATGCCCCGTGTCTTCCTCCCGTTCTCTCCCATCCCCCGCTCATGCCCCGTGTCTACCTCTTGTTCCCCCCACACCCTGCTCATGCCCTGTGTCTAACTCTTTTTCCCCCCATCCCCAACTCATGCAAAGTGTCTTCCTCCCATTCACCCCCACCCCCGGCTTATGCCCCGTGTCTTCCTCCTGTTCCCTCCACCCCCCGCTCATGCCCCGTGTCTACCTCTAGTTCCCCCACCCCCTGCTCATGCCCCGTGTCTCCCTCCTGTACCCCCCACCCCCGCTCATGCCCCGTGTCTACCTCTTGTTCCCCCCACCCCCTGCAAATGCCCCGTGTCTCCCTCATGTACCCCCCACTCCCCGCCCCGTGTCTACCTCTTGTCCCCCCCACCCCCTGCTCATGCCCCGTGTCTACCTCTTGTTCCCCCCGCCCCCTGCTCATTCCCCATGTCTCCCTCACGTTCCCCCACCACCTGCCCATGCCCCGTGTTTTCCTCACATTCCCCCACCCCCCACTCATGCCCGTGACTACCTCTTGTTTGCCCCACCCCCGCTCATGCCCCGTGTCTTCCTCCTGTTCCCCCACCCCCCGCTCATGCCCCGTGTCTTCCTTCTTGTGCCCCCACCCCCGCTCATGCCCCATGTCTCCCTCCTGTTCCCCCACCCCCCGCTCATGCCCCATGTCTTTCTCATGTTCCCCCTACCCTCAGCTCATGCCCCGTGTCTTCCTCCCGTTCTCCCCACCCCCCGCTCATGCCCCGTGTCTACCTCATGTTCCACCCACCCCTCGCTCATGCCCCGTGTCTCCCTCATGTTTCCCCACCCCCGGCTCATGCCCCGTGTCTCCCTCCTGTTCCCCCACCCACTGCTCATGCCCCATGTCTTTCTCATGTTCCCCCCACCCCCAGCTCATGCCCGTGTCTTCCTCCCATTCTCCCCACCCCCGCTCATGCCCCGTGTCTCCCTCATGTTCCCCCCACCCCCCACTCATGCCCCGTGTCTCCCTCACGTTCCTCCACCCCCCGCTCATGCCCCGTGTCTTCCTCACGTTCCCCCCACCCCCTGCTCATGCCCCGTGTCTCCCTCACGTACCCCCCACCCTCGCTCATGCCCCATATCTTCCTCACATTCCCCCCAAACCCCTGCTCATGCCCCGTGTCTACCTCTTGGTCCCCCCACCCCCTGCTCATGCCCCGTGTCTACCTCTTGTTCCCCCACCCCCCGCTCATGTCTGTGTCTACCTCTTGTTCCCCCACCCCTGCTCATGCCCATGTCTCCCTCACGTTCCCCCACCACCCACTCATGCCCCGTGTCTTCCTCACATTCCCCCCACCCCCCGCTCATGCCCTGCGTCTACCTCTTGTTCCCCCCACCCCCGCTCATGCCCTGTGTCTTCCTCCTGTTCCCCCACCCCGATCATGCCCCATGTCTTCCTTCTGTTGCTCCCACCCCCCGCTCATGCCCCGTGTCTCCCTCCTGTTCTCCCATCCCCCACTCATGCCCCATGTCTTCCTCACGTTCCCCCCACCCCCAGCTCATGCCCCGTGTCTTCCTCCCGTTCTCCCCCACACCCGCTCATGCCCCATGTCTCCCTCCTGTCCCCCACATCCCGCTCATGCCCCGTGTCTCCCTCCCATTCCCCCACCCCCGCTCATGCCCCGTGTCTTCCTCACATTCCCCCACCCCCGCTCATGCCCCGTGTCTCCCTCACATTCCCCCCACCCCCCACTCATGCCCCGTGTCTTCCTCACGTTCCCCCCAAACCCGCTCATGCCCTTTGTCTTCTTCCTGTTCCTCCTACCCCCATGTCTTCCTTCTGTTGCCCCCACCCCCCACTCATGCCCGTGTCTCCCTCATGTTCCCCCACCCCCGCTCATGCCCCGTGTCTTCCTCACATTCCCCCACCCCCGCTCATGCCCCGTGTCTCCCTCACATTCCCCCCACCCCCCACTCATGCCCCGTGTCTTCCTCACGTCCCCCCCAAACCCGCTCATGCCCTTTGTCTTCTTCCTGTTCCTCCTACCCCCATGTCTTCCTTCTGTTGCCCCCACCCCCCACTCATGCCCGTGTCTTCCTCATGTTCCCCTCACCCCCGCTCACGCCCCGTGTCCCCCTCATGTTCCCCCCACCCCCCGCTCATGCCCCATGTCTTCCTCCCGTTCTCCCCCATCCCCCGCTCATGCCCCGTGTCTACCTCTTGTTCCCCCAACCCCTGCTCATGCCCTGTGTCTAACTCTTTTCCCCCCATCCCCAACTCATGCAAAGTGTCTTCCTCCCATTCACCCCCACCCCCGGCTTATGCCCCGTGTCTTCCTCCTGTTCCCCCCACCCCCCTCTCATGCCCCGTGTCCCCCTCACGTTCCCCACCCCCTGCTCATGCCCCGTGTCTTCCTCCCGTTCTCTCCCATCCCCCGCTCATGCCCCGTGTCTACCTCTTGTTCCCCCCACACCCTGCTCATGCCCTGTGTCTAACTCTTTTTCCCCCCATCCCCAACTCATGCAAAGTGTCTTCCTCCCATTCACCCCCACCCCCGGCTTATGCCCCGTGTCTTCCTCCTGTTCCCTCCACCCCCCGCTCATGCCCCGTGTCTACCTCTAGTTCCCCCACCCCCTGCTCATGCCCCGTGTCTCCCTCCTGTACCCCCCACCCCCGCTCATGCCCCGTGTCTACCTCTTGTTCCCCCCACCCCCTGCAAATGCCCCGTGTCTCCCTCATGTACCCCCCACTCCCCGCCCCGTGTCTACCTCTTGTCCCCCCCACCCCCTGCTCATGCCCCGTGTCTACCTCTTGTTCCCCCCGCCCCCTGCTCATTCCCCATGTCTCCCTCACGTTCCCCCACCACCTGCCCATACCCCGTGTCTTCCTCACATTCCCCCACCCCCCACTCATGCCCGTGACTACCTCTTGTTTGCCCCACCCCCGCTCATGCCCCGTGTCTTCCTCCTGTTCCCCCACCCCCCGCTCACGCCCCGTGTCTTCCTTCTTGTGCCCCCACCCCCGCTCATGCCCCATGTCTCCCTCCTGTTCCCCCACCCCCCGCTCATGCCCCATGTCTTTCTCATGTTCCCCCTACCCTCAGCTCATGCCCCGTGTCTTCCTCCCGTTCTCCCCACCCCCCACTCATGCCCCGTGTCTACCTCATGTTCCACCCACCCCTCGCTCATGCCCCGTGTCTCCCTCATGTTTCCCCACCCCCCGCTCATGCCCCGTGTCTTCCTCACGTTCCCCCCACCCCCGGCTCATGCCCCATGTCGCCCACACGTTCCTCCCACCCCCGGCTCATGCCCCGTGTCTTCCTCAGGTTCTCCCCACCCACTGCTCATGCCCTGTGTCTTCCTCCTGTTCCCCCCACCCTCTTGTCTTCCTTCTGTTGCCCCCACCCCCCACTCATGCCCTGTGCCTCCCTCCTGTTCCCCCACCCCCAGCTCATGCCCCGCGTCTTCCTCACATTCCCCCCACCCCCTGCTCATGCCCCGCGTCTTCCTCACATTCCCCCCACCCGCTCATGCCCCGTGTCTTCCTCACATTCCCCCACCCCCCCACTCATGCCCCGTGTCTTCCTCATGTTCCCCTCACCCCCGCTCATGCCCCGTGTCCCCCTCATGTTCCCCCCACCCCCCGCTCATGCCCCATGTCTTCCTCCCGTTCTCCCCCATCCCCCTCTCATGCCCCGTGTCTACCTCTTGTTCCCCCAACCCCTGCTCATGCCCTGTGTCTACCTCTTGTTCCCCCCACCCCCTCTCATGCCCCGTTTCTTCCTCCCATTCACCCCCATCCCCCGCTCATGCCCTGTGTCTACCTCTTGTTCCCCCAACCCCTGCTCATGCCCTGTGTTCACCTCTTGTTCCCCCCACCCCCCTCTCATGCCCCGTGTCCCCCTCACATTCCCCACCCCCTGCTCATGCCCCGTGTCTTCCTCCTGTTCTCCCCCACCCCCCGCTCATGCCCCATGTCTACCTCTTGTTCCCCCCACACCCTGCTCATGCCCTGTGTCTACCTCTTGTTCCCCCCATCCCCTGCTCATGCCCCGTGTCTTCCTCCTATTCTCCTCCACCCCCGGCTTATGCCCCGTGTCTTCCTCCTGTTCCCTCCACCCCCCGCTCATGCCCCGTGTCTACCTCTAGTTCCCCCATCCCCTGCTCATGCCCCGTGTCTCCCTCATGTTCCCCCCACCCCCAACTCATGCCCCGTGTCTCCCTCACGTTCCCCCACCCCCCGCTCATGCCCCGTGTCTTCCTGACGTTCCCCCCACCCCCCGCTCATGCCCTGTGTCTTCCTCCTGTTCCCCCCACCCCCCATGTCTTCCTTCTGTTGCCCCCACCCCCCACTCATGCCCCACTCTTCCTCACATTCCCCCCACCCCCTGCTCATGCTATGCATCTTCCTCACGTTCCCCCCACCCCCCGCTCATGCCCCGTGTCTTCCTCACATTACTCCCACCCCCGCTCATGCCCTGTGGCCCCTCATGTTCCCCCCACCTGCCGCTCATGCCCCGTGTCTTCTTTCTATTCTCCCCCACCCCCCGCTCATGCCCCGTGTCTACCTCTTGTTCCCCCTCCCCCTGCTCATGCCCTGTGTATACCTCTTGTTCCCCCCAACCCCGCTCATGCCCCCTGTCTCCCTCACATTCCCCCCCACCCCCCACTCATGCCCCGTGTCTTCCTCATATTCCCCCCAAACCCGCTCATGCCCTTTGTCTTCTTCCTGTTCCCACTACCCCCATGTCTTCCTTCTGTTGCCCCCACCCCCCACTCATGCCCGTGTCTCCCTCCTGTTCCCCCCACCCCCCGCTCATGCCCTGTGTCTTCCTCACGTTCCCCCCACCCCCCGCTCCTGCCCCGTGTCTTCCTCATGTTCCCCTCACCCCCGCTCATGCCCCGTGTCCCACTCATGTTCCCCCCGCCCCCTGCTCATGCCCCATGTCTTCCGCCTGTTCTCCCCCATCCCCCGGTCATGCCCTGTGTCTACCTCTTGTTCCCCCAACCCCTGCTCATGCCCTGTGTTCACCTCTTGTTCCCCCCACCCCCCTCTCATGCCCCGTGTCCCCCTCACGTTCCCCACCCCCTGCTCATGCCCTGTATCTTCCGCCCGTTCTCCCCCACCCCCCACTCATGCCCCGTGTCTACCTCTTGTTCCCCATACACCCTGCTCATGCCCTGTGTCTACCTCTTGTTCCCCCCATCCCCCGCTTATGCCCCGTGTCTTCCTCCCATTCACCTCCACCCCCGGCTTATGCCCCGTGTCTTCCTCCTGTTCCCTCCACCCCCCGCTCATGCCCCGTGTCTACTTCTAGTTCCCCCATCCCCTGCTCATGCCCTGTGTTTCCCTCCAGTACCCCCCACCCCCGCTCATGCCCCGTGTCTACCTCTTGTTTCCCCCACCCCCTGCTCATGGCCCGTGTCTCCCTCATGTACCCCCCACCCCCCGCCCCGTGTCTACCTCTTGTCCCCCCACCCCCTGCTCATGCCCCGTGTTTCCCTCACTTTCCCCCACCACCTGCTCATGCCCCGTGTCTTCCTCACATTCCCCCACCCCCCACCCATGCCCGTGACTACGTCTTGTTCGCCCCACCCCCTCTCATGCCCCGTGTCTCCCTCCTGTTCCCCCACCCCCCGCTCATGCCCCATGTCTTTCTCATGTTCTCCCCACCCCCCGCTCATGCCCCGTGTCTCCCTCATGTTCCCCCACCCCCCGCTCATGCCCCATGTCTTCCTCACGTTGCCCCCACCCCCCGCTCATGCCCCATGTCGCCCACACATTCCCCCCACCCCCGGCTCATGCCCCGTGTCTTCCTCACGTTCTCCCCACCCCCTGCTCATGCCCTGTGTCTTCCTCCTGTTCCCCCCACCCCCGTGTCTTCCTTCTGTTGCCCCCACCCCCCACTCATGCCCTGTACCTCCCTCCTGTTCCCCCACCCCCTGCCCATGCCCCGCGTCTTCCTCACATTCCCCCCACCCGCTCATGCCCCGTGTCTTCCTCACATTCCCCCACCCCCGCTCATGCCCCGTGGCCCCTCACGTTCCCCCCACCCCCCACTCTTGCCCCTTGTCTTACTCCTGTTCTCTACCACCCCCTGCTCATGCCAAATGTCTACCTCTTGTTCCCCCACCCCCTGCTCATGCCCCGTGTCTACCTCTTGTTCCCCCCGCCCCCCGCTCATGCCCCGTGTCTTCCTCACATTCCCCCCACCCCCCCACTCATGCCCGTGACTAACTCTTGTTTCTTGTTCCCCTCACCCCCCGCTCATGCCCCGTGTCCCCCTCATGTTCCCCCACCCCCCGCTCATGCCCCATGTCTTCCTCCCGTTCTCCCCATCCCCCTCTCATGCCCCGTGTTTACCTCTTGTTCCCCCCCAACCCCTGCTCATGCCCTGTGTCTACCTCTTGTTCCCCCACCCCCTCTCATGCCCCGTTTCTTCCTCCCATTCACCCCCACCCCCGGCTTATGCCCCGTGTCTTCCTCCTGTTCCCTCCACCGCTCATGCCCCGTGTCTACCTCTAGTTCCACCATCCCCTGCTCATGCCCCGTGTCTCCCTCCTGTACCCCCCACCCCCGCTCATGCCCCGTGTCTACCTCTTGTTCCCCCCACCCCCTGCTCATGCCCCGTGTCTCCCTCATGTACCCCCACCCCCCGCCCCCGTGTCTCCCTCTTGTCCCCCCCCACCCCCCGCTCATGCCCCGTGTCTACCTCTTGTTCCCCCCGCCCCCTGCTCATGCCCCGTGTCCTCCCTCACCTTCCCCCACCACCTGCTCATGCCCCGTGTCTTCCTCACATTCCCCCACCCCCCACTCATGCCCGTGACTACCTCTTGTTCGCCCCACCCACGCTCATGCCCCGTGTCTTCCTCCTGTTCCCCCACCCCCCGCTCACACCCCGTGTCTTCCTTCTTTTGCTCCCCACCCCCCGCTCATGCCCCGTATCTCCCTCCTGTTCCCCCACCCCCCCGCTCATTCCCCATGTCTTTCTCATGTTCCCCCCTACCCTCAGCTCATGTCCCGTGTCTTCCTCACATTCCCCCACCCCCGCTCATGCCCCGTGGGCCCCTCATGTTCCACCCACCCCCTGCTCATGCCCCGTGTCTACCTCTTGTTCCCCCCGCCCCCGCTCATGCCCTGTGTCTCCCTCACGTTCCCACACCACCTGCTCATGCCCCGTGTCTTCGTCACATTCCCCCCACCCCCCCAACTCATGCCCGTGACTAACTCTTGTTCCCCTCACCCCCCGCTCATGCCCCGTGTCTTCCTCCTGTTGCCCCCACCCCCCGCTCACGCCCCGTGTCTTCCTTCTTTCTCCCCCACCCCCCGCTCATGCCCCGTGTCTCCCTCCTGTTCCCCCACCCCCTGCTCATGCCCCATGTCTTTCTCATGTTCCCCCCACCCCCAGCACATGCCCGTGTCTTTCCTCCCATTCTCCCCACTCCTGCTCATGCCCTGTGTCTCCCTCATGTTCCCCCCACCCCCCACTCATGCCCCGTGTCTCCCTCACGTTCCCCCACCCCCCGCTCATGCCCTGTGTCTTCCTGACGTTCCCCCCACCCCCCGCTCATGCCCTGTGTCTTCCGCCTGTTCCCCCCACCCCCCATGTCTTCCTTCTGTTGCCCCCACCGCCCCACTCATGCCCCGCTCTTCCTCACATTCCCCCCACCCCCTGCTCATGCTATGCATCTTCCTCACGTTCCCCCCACCCCCCGCTCATGCCCCGTGTCTTCCTCACATTACTCCCACCCCCCGCTCATGCCCTGTGGCCCCTCATGTTCCCCCACCCGCCACTCATGCCCCGTGTCTTCTTTCTATTCTCCCCCACCCCCCGCTCATGCCCCGTGTCTACCTCTTGTTCCCCCACCCCCTGCTCATGCCCTGTGTATACATCTTGTTCCCCCCAACCCCGCTCATGCCCCGTGTCTCCCTCACATTCCCCCCACCCCCCACTCATGCCCCGTGTCTTTCCTCATGTTCCCCCCCAAACAACGCTCATGACCCTTTGTCTTCTTCCTGTTCCCCCTACCCCCCATGTCTTCCTTCTGTTGCCCCCACCCCCCCACTCATGCCCGTGT